>NC_068989.1:96783693-96791359 GCF_001194135.2 Octopus bimaculoides
CCATCCAAGGATTATTATGGTTATAACTATATTTATCTTACGTTGTATCAGTACAGCTTGATGCAACTCTGAAAAACTGGTTCACCAGTCAGCATCTTTAGACTGTGACTGGCATAATGGAATAAGAGTTTTATTTGCATATTCAAAATATTTCCCGTAAACAAACTTAAAAGATATCTCTATATATATATATATCTCTATCTCTATCTATATATATATATCTGTATCATGATCATCATCGTCATCAACATCCATCTTCCATGCTGACAGGGGTTGGATGGTTTGACAGGAGCTGGCAAGGCTGGAGAGCTGCGCCAGGCTCAATTGTCTGCTTTGTCATGGTTTCTGTGGCTGGATTCCCTTCCTAAAGCCAACCGCTTTATAGAGTGCGTACTGGGTGCTTTTTATGTGAAAGCAACACCAGTGGAGGTCACCCAGTAATTTGTGAGATAAAGATATCTCAGCTGGAAGAGCGATTCAAACCAAGGGACCACCGTGGCTTTGTGCCAGGTGAGAAATTAGGATATAAGAGAGGGAGAGGAGATAGGTATCTTACTATGGAGGAGATAGTTTACTTCCCCAGTAGGACAAGGAAGGAGAGATAAGGTTAGGGATAAATAGACAGAGTGAGAGACAAATAAGTGATACTTTGGGAGTGGGTGGTGGGGTGGCTACCAGCAGGGAACAGTTAGAGTGGGGAGAGTGGGTTAGAGGGGGATGTTCCATAAGAGTGTAAAGGGAGATGGTAGAAGATGGGGAAGAGGTGACTGTAGCATGTGATGGCCAAAGAAATTGTAGTGGGTGGGAGGTGGATATAGTAGATATGTAAGGACATGGAAAGTTTGCTGACAGCTATGTGAGAGAGAGTGGAGGGGCCTGCAACAGGTGGGGCAGGGAGAGTATGTGTTGGGAAGATGTGTTGCAGGGGAGTTAGTGCTATAAGTGATATTTGTTTTATGAAAAAGGGGCTACTGTCCTTATGACGACATGAACTCAGGTATTACTGGATTGCAAATGCAGAGACTTTTCAGGGCATTACTGCAACCCTCATATGTATTTGAAGTTCTTCCAAGTTGCAGCTGAAATTTCCCTTTTGTTTGAGGAGACCAGAATGTTTGATTCTTCTTAGATTCCTGTCTCATAGTGGTGCCAAGAACCATGAACTGTCATGCTCCCAATAAAATTCCAATTTTCTTTTCAAACACAGGAATAATCTAATGATGCTTAACATTTGCAAATAATATTTATATCATCTTCTTTTGTACTTGCGGGTATATTGTATTATTACATAAGGCGTATTACTTGATCTCATGCCAAAAGAATCTAACAGAAAAATAGGCATTCTTTCACATCACAGTTGAACAGACACTTTAATTATGAAAATACTTGAATTTTAAAGACTATTACATTAATATAGAGCAATGAGTATCCTGGTACAAAGTAACCTTACAAGTGCTGGTCTTATGATAAATTACCTCAAGTGCATTTTGTGAAGCGCTAGGCAAACAAAGGGCAGTATCAAAGGGTTGAGAAGAGTCTTGTTTTGTCAAGAACATGACAATCTCTCTAGTGCTGATGTCATGAAACAAACCGCCCATTCACAAAGTGGTTGGTATTAGGAATAGCATCCGGTTGCAGAAACCCTCCCAAAATCAAAACAAATGAATGAGGCATGGTGCTCTTCTCAGGTTTACAACAGCAATGACCCCCCCCCCTTAAAAAAAGAATTGACTTGAACTGTGACAACCCAACTGATACAAGCTAGCATGCGAAGTAGGCATAAAATGATAAAGAATTTAGTATTTTGTCACACAAACAGAAAATATCAACACTTTTTGCTTTTTAATTTATAATTGGTAAATCTCTTTCAATTCCCTTTTGTTTTAATCATTACTAAACAATAATTAATAACTGTAGGGAGAAAAAGTATAGGAAATATTATTATTGTCCCTTAATGTAGAATTAACAATTAATAGACATTAAGAGTTCTCAAAAATATCTCAATATATTGCCTTATAATGCAAGAAATTTGCTAAACTGCACGAAGGCCAAAATCAGTGCAAGTAGCAGAGTCAAGGGTTAAAAAACACAAAAATCAGTTATTATTATTGCCCTCATTGTTTTAACATCCACTGTCCCTTGCTTGCATTGGTCAGATGCAATTCATTGAAACACATTCTCTCTGGCCTGATACTTTTCATATCATCAGCCTTCACCCGTTTCTAAGCAACATTATATTTCCTTAATGGTAGATAGATTTTTCACAAAAGATTGCAAGTGAAGATTATTATTTGTATGATGGAGATGCTCAATTTACAACCACCATGGGATATGAAAACAATGGCAGGCAAACACACACACTTCTACTGACATACTCATGCATACACACACACACACACACACACACACACACACACACACACACATATACAGGGACAACAAACCAGTGAGAAGGCTTCTACATGGATGCTCACCTTGTTAGAAATAGTAGTCAAATATCCCTCAAACCACATCTTAGTATCTTAATGGATGCATAGACACAGGTAAAAACTTTTATTGGAAAAAATAATAGGTTGTTCAGGGTTCGAGTGGCATTGATCATAGGTGTTGCTTGATTGGGCCTGACTCAGGGTTAAACAGGAACAACATAACAACTACAACCACCAAGGGACAAAACAACATAAGAAGCCTCCACATGATGACTTGATAACCATGAAATAGCAGCCAATTCTTCCTCAATGACAACCTAATGTCCTTTTTTTAAGGATACATTGGATAATGTAGTCCAAGATAATAAACTGTACCTGTGAAAAGATGATCCCACTGGAGTGCCATAGGTCTGCTCAGCAAGGGAATGCCTGTAGCGATACAACAACGCTTACCACTGATGGAGCTTCGATATAGACATTTACTAGAACAAGCAACAAAATTTCCCTCAAATTACACTTTACTGTCTCAAAAAAGAAAAGATGATGCATTGAATAATGTCGTCCAGGGTGTACTATACCTATTAAAAAGAAGCCTAGTAATGACCGGAATGTTGCTGTTGGTCAAAGACCTACTGGACTAGGTTTGGGGCTAAATAACAATGGTCATCATAATTACCAAACAAAAGTAGAAAAAGTGTGTAAAATTTAATTTTTTTTTTTCCATTTCTGTCATTGAAAATGCTTCGAATAACAGAACAAGTAGTTTCTGATGTTTCAGTCTTCAATTCAAGTTAGAACCACTTCTCACTGGTTTCAAGAAGTCCTTGTCACATAAAATTCTTGCTTTTCTTCTTTATGATTTTTTTTTAAACTTGTAATTCTTGCCCATAAATTACATATTTTACACAACTGAGAAAGACCATGCTGGAGCAACGTTGAAGAGAAGCAGAATGTAAAAGTGTTGACATAAAGCAAAAATGCAACCAAACCAAAAAGGATGTTGTTTATGTACACAGCTTTGCTTTTATAGTTTGCCAAACCACAAAATAAAGGTTTTCATCGTTTGTTTGTTGTTTTTTGGCAGCAAGAAACAAATGTAAAAAAGAACATTGACAGACTTAATAACAAGAGCACAGTGGTGGTGGTGGTGGTGGTACCTCACTAAGTGAATGTAATTAAGGGGTTCAGTGTAATTTAAACAAAGGGCAATGGGATGCACCAGAGATTTTAACAGTCTACATTGTACCTTGATATATGACCTTTCCATTGAATAAAATTGGATTAAAAGCTAACTGAATTAAAATTTATTGAACTGTACACGTGGATCAAAGGAAATGATTGAAAAAGATATTTGTGATAACCTTAAACTCTTTCCTCTTTTGTTTTTTGTCATATTTTTTATTTCTTTTTTTTTTTTTTTTCTTAGTTCTTTTCCTATTTTCCCCCTTTGTTCATTACAAGAAAATATATTTATTTCTTCTTTCTGTTTTTTTTTCTTCTTCTTTTTAATCATCTGATAAAAGAAGACATTTTTCAAGGATTTATTTATTTATTCATTTTTTACTACTACTACTACTACTACTACTACTACTACTACTACTACCACCACTACTACTGCTTTATAGTAAAGCTATCAGATGTAACAATCAAAATTGAAGTTTTAGATCATACAACCAGATGATTTGATTTGCTGGTCAACTAAAGGTTATGAAAAGATTGTAATCGAATGTTTTTGAGTTGATCTTTAAATTTTTGTTAAGTTTCAGTTATTTGCTCTGAAATGAAGAATTAATGTTTTGGCTTTTTTTAAAATATTTTATTTTTATTTTTAGTTGAAACTGGGTGGGAGTAAAAGAGAGATATTTCATATTGTTTTTAACCAGAGATGTTGAACCCTGTGAAGTGTCCAAAGTTAAGAGGTGCCTTTACAAGCTGAACTTCTCAGTAAATTTAGAACAGATTCTTGTCTTTCACATGAAGTCTTGTCATTTTCAAGAGATGGTATTCTCTACATTTTCCCAAAAATTTCACCAACATGATTTTATGGGAATTATGTCTTTTGCCTGTTGTCTGTTAGATTATTACCACTCCTAGAGAGATCTTAGGTCTATTAGCTACTTGAAAAATTTCACTTAATTGAAAATTTTCACTTCACTATATTACCTGTGAGATTCTACTGTTTATGTGTTTAATATTCGAAATGCTCTCCTAAGGTATTTCCCTTTAGTTATATTGTTAAACATACTGCCTTCATTTTACATAGTTTAATATATTTTTATAAAAATTTTTTTTTATATATTACTCTTTTACTCTTTTACTTGTTTCAGTCATTTGACTGCGGCCATGCTGGAGCACCGCCTTTAGTCGAGGAAATCGACCCTAGGACTTATTCTTATGTAAGCCTAGTACTTATTCTATCGGTCTCTTTTTGCCGAACCGCTAAGTTACGGGGACGTAAACACACCAGCATCGGTTGTCAAGCGATGAGGGGGGGGGGGGACAAATACAGACACACAAACACACATACATATATATATATACATATATACGATGGGCTTCTTTTAGTTTCGATCTACCAAATCCACTCACAAGGCTTTGGTCGGCCCGAGGCTATAGTAGAAGACACTTGTCCAAAGTGTCACGCAGTGGGACTGAACCCGGAACCATGTGGTTGGTAAGCAAGCTACTTACCACACAGCTACTCCTGCACCTATATACACATATTTTATGGATGTCATGATATTCAACTGGTTTTTGCTATTTGAATTAGCTTTCCAAGGGACATTGTAAAGTAATCAATTCTTGTGACAAAGGGGTCTCACCATTTTGGATGCTTGGAAAGTATGAATGAGTCTAGAGAGTGGACAAAGGGAGGCAACAGGTGGTAAGGGGGACAACTAACTCCTCAGTATAAATGTTGAAATAGGAATGTGTAAGGATCAGGTAGTAAAGGTTGTATATTAAGGTGTGGTCTGTACTTTTGCATGAACAGGTTTTCCTTGTTTAGGCATTCTTGTAAGGAGATTGAATCTTTGCATTGATATAATGGAAAGATATGGAAAATCAGCGTCTTGCACATCTACTGATATGTTCACTCAGGGCTTTCTGCCTGTTTTGAGGAAAATGAACCTGTTCTTTATGCAGCATGACTCTGCATCTCAATGTAAGGCTTGTTTGGCCCACATAATTATGGCCACAACCTAAGCAGGTTAGAACATAGATAAGGTTCTGGGAAGTACATATGAAGTTGGTCTCAATTGAGAATTTTTCTCCTTGCTGGAATGTGAATTCTGAGCCTTCCGTTAGGTATGGGCATGCACCACAATTAGGCCGTCTGCATGTTTTAACTGTTGGTGTTGTATGTGTTGAGTATGGTTTTGCATTTGTTAGGAGTCTCTTGAGTGATTTGTGTTGTCTTTTGCATTTGAGGAGTTTGTGTGTATTTAGGATGTTGTTCTTTTTTGGGATTTGAGTGAGCAGAAGATTTTGTATAATTGTGTTGTATGCTTCATTGTTTTTGGGTTGTGGGTTGATATGTATGGGAGTGATTTAAAGTGAGGTGAGGTGTGGTGTTTTGTTTTGTTGTCCTTAGTGTGTTTGTGTCCAATTTCTTGGCACGTTTAATTCCATGGTCTATAACTGCAGGTGGGTGTTGACATTCAATGAGTGTTATTTTGAGTTCTTGTAGGCGAAGTTCCCGAGTGATTGTGTCAGATACAGTTGTACAGATCCTTTTTGCTAGATTGAATGGGATATTTATTTTGGTGTGTTTAGGTTGGCATCAACTGAAAAGGAGATACTGTTTTGAGTCTGTTGGTTTATAGTAGATGTCAGTTGCAGTTTGGTTGTTGGATAAATTTATAATCAAAATGTCCAGAAATGGGAGCTGTTCCTTGCTATATTCCATTGTAAATTGAACATTGGAGTTTATATTGTTCATTGTGGATTTGAAATCCAGAAGTTTATCATAGGTTTCATTCCAGATGATAAAACAATCGTCTAGGTACCTTTTCCAGTTTACTCTTATATACTGGTGGAATTTTTAGAGTGAAAGTTCATATAGGGTAGATTCAAAGAAATCCATTATTAGGTTCTCGAGGACAGGCGCTGCTTTTGTTCCCATCGCAATACCACATGTTTGGCAGTTGTATGTTGCATCGAATTGGAAGTAATTGTTTTGTAGGATGAAGTTCAGGGAATCAATGACAAAAGTCTGGTTTATGCGGTCCAGGAGAACTTTGGGGGTATTTTTCTAACCAGAATTTTATTGCCTCTATTCCGTAGTCATGTGGAATGTTGGTGTAGAGGTTGATGACATTGAAGGAGACTAATAGAGCTTCTTCATTGGTGGTCTTTGATAGATGCTCTAGCATGTCCAGATTGTCTCTAATGAAACTTTTAATGTATCTGAGGAAAGGTTTCAATAGTATGTCCAGAAAGATGCTTAGGTCGTGTGTTTCACAGGCTGGGCCCGCTATAATAGGCCTAAATCTTAAATCTTCTGGTGTTGGAATGTTTATGTATAGACCTGGATTTGATTTGCAGGCATTAGTAATTATTTGACTCTTGTGGATTTTGGGGAGGCCATAGAAAAGGCTTGGTTTGCATTTCAAGTTTGTGATGTAGTCTTTTTCTTTTTCTGTCAGGCCTTTTCCATGTTTGAGTATTAAAGATGCAAGATCTTTTAATGTCTTTTGCTGCCTGTAATTTGATGATGATGGGCCACTGAACTCAACACATTTTTTTCCATTCTCCCTGTATTTATTACCTCTTATTCCTTTTGGTTGAAGGCTGTAGGCTCAAAACATAAAGGATTTTTTCCATTTTTCCCAAGTGTCAGACTAATACACTTGCTTGTTGTTCCTACATCTGTCTTTGTCTTTATTTTTCTATAAATTTGAAGTACACACACACACACACACACACACACACACACGTGCAAAACAAGGTGGGAAAAAATAGTACAGAAACACTGAAGCTAGAGTAAGATAGTTTTTATTAAAGCTGCAAAATTATCACAGAACTGTCATTGTGTTAGTGTAAATGAGTTTTTTCAGGTGATTACAAGATATACCCCATTAAAATAATGACTGCTCCACAAGATATCCTTTCACTCTCACTCTAGAAAAGCAGCAAATTAAGGGACACAGTTTCATTTTCCAGGCATTTCAGTTTTCGTCACAACTGCCTCATAAACTGGAACATGTAACTCTGAATAACAGATCTGGGATAATTTT
>NC_068989.1:96791531-96793408 GCF_001194135.2 Octopus bimaculoides
ATATATATATACACACACTCTCGGAGTGGTTGGCGTTAGGAAGGGCATCCAGCTGTAGAAACTCTGCCAAATCAGATTGGAGCCTGGTGTAGCCATCTGGTTCACCAGTCCGCAGTCAAATCGTCCAACCCATGCTAGCATGGAAAGCGGACGTTAAACGATGATGATGATGATGATATATATATACACACACACACACACATATATATGCATACACATACATATATATACACACACACAGACAAATAGGTGTATGTTATTGACAAACTTAAAGATAAGTGAATGTCAGGTTTTTGGTATCTTTTTGCTTGAATATATGTTGAGTTTTTAACACATGTCTATGAAAATTTTTGTCTTAAACAAAAAAAGACACCAGCATGCCTTTTTACTGTGTATATACATTTATTATGATGCACAGATGTCTATTTGAATTGGTTATGCTTTCCTGGGAACAGTTGTCTGAAAGACTAGACCAAACAATCTGAACTTTTGCATATTTTCCCAGATTTTACTTAAATGATTTTACTGAAATTCTTTATCTTTCTTGGTGTTTTCAAGTTTTTAAACACACATAGAAGTTATCTATTAACTGCATGGGACAATTCAATTAAATGAAATTTTTCAACTCTGTTACATATGTGACACACATTTTTTTGATTTTGGGAGAATATTTTGTTCTTCTGAGTTCAAATCCTCTTTTGGTCTATTTGCTGGAGAGACTTAATCCATCACTCAGTTCAACAGCACTGTTTGTTCCTTGGCTGTCTTTCATGGAATTCACTCTAGTTCAAGCATTCAGGTCAGATCTCTGGTTTGAGAGTACTTCCCTTTCTCCCTCCACCTAATTTCAGAGGCCCTGTAATAGTGTCATGGGTGCTGGCCTTCCCGACTGATTATGAAAAGAAAAAGAAAAAAATTCACTTGACCAATCAAGCATGGCTGTGTTGTTTGCTTTGCAAAAACATGATTTCAGACCAACAACACCTTTGGCAAATGTCTGCAACTATAGCCCCAGGGCAACTTATGCAATGTGAATATGGAGTTGGTCAATGGACACACTATGTAAAAGTCTGTAAATATGTGTGTGTGTGCACCTTTGTGTCTGTGTATATGTGTCTGTATATATGTGTGTGTGCACCTTTGTGCCTGTGTATATGTGTCTGTATGTGTGTGTGTGTGCACCTTTGTGTCTGTATATATGTGTGTGTGTGTGTGCACCTTTGAGTATATGTGTGTGTGTGTGTGTGCACCTTTGTGCCTGTGTATATGTGTCTGTATATATGTGTGTGTGTGTGCATCTTTGTGTCTGTGTCTCATCACTAAAGAACTGACGTTGGTTTGTTTACATCCTCATAACTTAGTTGTGCAAAAGGAAGAATCAGTAAAATAAGACTTAGAATTAGTAGTGGAGTTGATTAGATCAACTAGATTATACAAAGTAGTGCCCCAGCATGGCCACAGTGCACTGACAGAAACAAGCTAAAGAATCAAAGAACTCAATACCCATCATTGAAACTAATGATGATGATCCATTTAAATTCAGAGAAATCAAACACCTGATGGTGACTGAGTAACAAACTCAGTCAAAAGCAGAAAACAGATGTATATATAAATATTCAAAGTGTAAACAGTGAAGATGAGGAGGTTAATAGATTGGAAAATTGTTATCTTATTAATAACAACTCATCTCAGACAATTAGACAATTAATCAACAGTGAGAGTGTTTAAATGTGTGTGTCCAATTAATAATAAACAACACTCTCTGTTTAATTAACGAACAGCAGATATGAATTTTCTTGAATTATAGCAATAATAATTTCATCCCAATTAATGATTAACCTCTTACTAAATAAACATGTAAAAGTAAACAATATATA
>NC_068989.1:96794497-96795853 GCF_001194135.2 Octopus bimaculoides
TATATTTATATATTTGATCCTTTATATTGAACACTCAATATTTCATCTACATTCAATACTTTATTTCATGGTGCCATCCATTTTTATTTTATTTTATTTTATATTATATATTGTATATTATATTATATATTGTATATTCCATATTCTATACCCCACATTGGTTCTGCAGGAATATAAATAAAACATAAAAAACAGACAGTGTTGGAACTCTTTTAAACAAAATAATATATTCCTCTATACACAATCATACAAAAAAAAAACCTTTTTTGTATTTATTTTTACTCGCATATATATATATATATATATATATAAATGTGTTTTTGTGTGTATGCAATTGTATATATGTGTGTATGTATTTATGTATGTGAGTATGCTTGTGTGTTAATGCATATTGGTGTAAATCATTGTATCATAGAAAGATGAAATATATATTTTTCTTCAATGTGTTTTGCTATAAAAAAATCTAATATCTGAATCCAACAAATTAATATTTATTGTGTAGCCAGCCCACTTATGCGTAACATTCCTTCCTTGGACACTAAACTCGGCTTGTGAAGACCTGTTGAGGCTAGTGAAATCGAAATCGAAATCAATTTGTTGACTGGCACTCATGCCAACATCTTCATTGAAGACTAAACTCGGCTTGCGAAGACCTGTTGGGGCAAGTGAAAGCGAAATCGTGATGGCACCTGTACCAGTAAATCACTAAGAGCACTGTCCGAGCGTGATCGTTTCCAGAGCACCAGCTGTCTGGCTTTCGTGTCAGGGGCACGTAAATAACACCATTTGAGCGTGATCATTACCAACATCGCCTTTCTTGTACTTGTGCCAGTGGCACGTGAAAAGACATTCAAGCGAGTTCACTGCCAGTACTGCTGGACTGGCTCCTGTGCAGGTGGCACGTAAAATACACCATTTCAAGTGCGGCCGTTGCCAGTACCTCATGACTGGCCTTCATGTCAGTGGCACGTAAAAGCACCCAATACACTCTCTGAGTGGTTGGCGTTAGGAAGGGCACCCAGCTGTAGAAACTGCCAAATCAGATTGGAGCCTGGTGTAGCCATCTGGTTCACCAGTCCTCAGTCAAATCGTCCAACTTATGCTAGCATGGAAAGCGAACGTTAAACAATGATGATGATGATGATATATATATTTATATAGGGCTTTCCTATAAGTAGGTTATCTCCTTTGGCTAGGCGGCGCTCCATGTAGACAATTAAACTTCCGCAGACTATCCACGCTATTGTTATTGTTTTACGTCTTATCATGGATATAAAGCAGCTCGATGATTCAGCTATCGAAGTACTTACTGTGCCTGAGTTAAAGAAATATTTAAGATTATATGGACAGTATGTT
>NC_068989.1:96796217-96796938 GCF_001194135.2 Octopus bimaculoides
TTAACTTCCGCATACAAAAATAAGAGGAATGACCAGCAAAAGTGGACTCCTATATGCTAGAAATAGATGCCGAATCGTTATCTATTTCTAGCATATAGGAGTCCACTTTTGCTGGTCATTCCTCTTATTTTTGTATGCGGAAGTTAAAGCAAGTCACTGAGCATGCGTACATGTCATACGGGAGAGTTCCAATCAGGGGTGGATAACAACCTTATAGGAACCCCCTATGCATGTAGAAACACTACAATGTAAATTGATCACACTGATTGCTGTTATCTCTTTTGAAAGGCAACAACAGCTGATGATGATGATGATGGTGGTGGTGGTGGTGGTGTTGATGGATGATGATGGTGGTGGTGGTGGTTGTGACGATTTTAGAACATTTTAAGCTTTACTATTGACATTTATAACCAGTCTGTCTCATATCCTCTTTAATCCTTCCTTCTCTCTCTCTCATTCTCTCTCTCTCTCTCCCTCTCTCTCTCTCTCTCTCTCTATATATATATATATATATATTCATTTTACTATTCAGTAAAACATTTTTTCTTTTTCTGAAGCAACTACCATTGAAAGAAACAAACAAATATAAAAATAAATTTTCTGTAACAAAAGAAATAATAAGAAGAAGAAATGTTGAAAGAAAGGTTAAAGGAAGAAAGCAAAAACAACAACAAAAAAGCAGAACCCATCCTGTCTCTGTTGCCCCCCCCCCCTCCGCCGT
>NC_068989.1:96796948-96802429 GCF_001194135.2 Octopus bimaculoides
GTCTCTGTTGCCCCCCCCCCCTCCGCCGTCATTCCAGCTTCCCCATTGAGAACAATTTTATAGTTTAAAAGACTTTAGAATAAAATTCTTTTATTCTCTTCATTTTACTTTCATTTTCATTCACTTAAATATGTACAAGAGAAAATATTTTGTACATGTTTTCATTCCTTCTTTCTCTCTACCTTTTGTTTCTGTCTGACTATCTCTTTCTCTCTCTCTCTCCCCACCTTCTCTTTCTCTCTCTAGCCATCCCCTTATGCAGGTATACATACACAAACATAGACATACACACTCATACTATAATACATGCGTGCATACGTATCTATGTATATGTATCAACACACACATATATATATATATATATATATATATATATATATATATATATATATATATATATATAGAGAGAGAGAGAGAGAGAGAGAGAGAGAGAGAGAATAATTTGTTGGCTACATTCACATGTATATAAATACACATACACTATCTATCTATCTATCTATCTCTGTGTGTGTGTGTTGGTATCTTTATGTGTAATACTAATACATTTATCTGTTGCTTTTTCTCCTCCCCCCCCCACTCACATCTCCCACACCTATTATGCACACTCATGCCTTCACACACATACACACCTTTTACACACACAAACAACTGTTTCCCTTTTTTCTTCTCTCCTAATAGTCAATCTCTTTTGTCTCTCTTTGTTATTTCAAATATTTTTCTCTATTCTGCGACTTACTTCTTCTTTGCTGTGTATCTTTTCTTCATCTGCTCCGATACAAAAGAACATTTACCATTTCTTAATGAAGAAGGAAGGGCTACAATACTAAAATGAATTGTTGTTAATTCTTATTCTCTTTCTCATACACTTTTTTTGTTGTTGTTCATCTTTTTCTACTGTAATTTCTTTTTTATTTCAATGTTGTTGTTGTTTTAGAAAGTGGTAGCAGCTGTCAGATTCAAGTACATACACACACACACATAAACAAACACACACACACAGAAACATACACACACACACATAAACATACACACACACACACATAAACATACACATACACACATAAACATACACATACACACATAAACTTTCAAATTCACACACAATTGAAAACAATGTGTATGCAAACATGCACATACACACACACAAAACCTACAAGAAGATGAAGCGCACAAGTTCACACAAACGCACACATAAAATAGACTTGCTCATGCATATACACAGAATATATGTGTATCATATATATTTACATACGTGTCTTTGTGTGTATGTCTATATATATATTACATACATACTTATATATATATATATATATATATATATATATATATATATATATATATTTACATTATATGTGTGTGTATGCATATATATGCATTCATATGCATGTAGGTGCAAAGACGTACACATGCACACACTTCTTGAACACATTTCCAAAACTTCAGTTAAACCAAGTGTGTGTGTGTGTACCTATATCTATAAACATACAGACTATGTACACAGATACGTAGACACTTAAGACACATTTAAATACCTCATTCACACAACACACATATACACCACACACAATCACATCACACACTCACAATCTACATACACATGCACACACAAAGTCATTATAACTATCAATGTTTTCTTTTGACATTAAGAAATTTTGAAATTTTATCTAAATGTATTTTATATTTTTATATTCAGAAAATTTTTTTCTTTATTTTTATATTAGTCTTTTATCAGCTTGTAAAGTAGGAATTTTTAAATTTTAAACTACAATGTAAAAAGCTAATGTTATACTTCTTCAACTATTTTCTTCTTGAAGATATATATATATATATATATATATATATATATATATATACACACACACACACACACACACATGTTTGTGTGTGCATATATGTATATACGTATGTATGTATGAATGTATGTATATAAAATTCCAAATTCTAAAACACGCTTCTTTTTTTGTAAAAATGTTATGTTGCCATCTTAGACAATCCTAATAGTTGAAGGCTAATCAGTAAAGATTTCCACCACTTAAAAGATTGATTACAAAATGACAAGTTAAAGAGTGTATGTTCACAAACGTGTGTGTGTATTCAGAGCTTGTTTCGTAACCACATTATTTCAAGTTCTATTTCATAGCATTGTGCCTTGAGCAAATTTCTACTGGAAATAAAAATGCCAACAAATGAACAAATATATAAGTAATGAACAAAATAGATAAATAATACTAAACCAACCTACAGGAAGTGGGTTGGTCTATAAATAATCGATTGACCTACTTTAGATGAACCTACGAACAGTTCACTTTCATGTTCTGGCTTTCCTTCATCTACCTTGTTGCCCTGGTTATAATATTTAAACTCTAAGATAGCTCAGTCCACCTAAAATGTAAAAGTACTTCAGAGTAAGAACTTAATGCATTGCCTATCTGAACATTGTCTCCTCGTCTATTGATGTCCTGTAGGGAAGTTAATTTTGCTGCTAAGTATTACAGTTGAGGTTTGGTTTCTAAAGATAAAACAGGTTTTAGTTTTTTTTCTTTGTTCCATCCTGCCCCCTTCAATTGTGGAAATCTCTGCTGAGCTATCATGGGCACTATTTTTTTCTCTTCTGACAAAAGCCTAAAAATGAAATAAATCTATCAGCTGTTACAAACCATTTTGCCAACCAGACAAACCCTGCACCACAAACTCTTCATGGTGATAGTAGCATGATATGTTGCCTTTCAGTTACATTTCCATCTTGCTGTAGAAAACATGCTCAGCTGCTTGTCATAGTAAAATGCTTCATTCTGGCAATGGCATAGTAATTGTAGAAAGACTCCAGTCCAAAAACAAGACATCTGGTAACAAAAAATCCAAAGGCTGTTGAACATTCACCAACCAGTACATGCTGTAAAGCGATTAGCATTAAGAAGGGAACCCAGCCAAAGAAATCATGGCCAAGTAGACACACAGACCTTCAGATCCATTGAACCCTGTCGAGTGTCCAACCCATCACAGGAGCCAGTCAGGCGGCACTGGCAACGATCACGCTTGAATGGTGCTTTTAACGTGCCACTATCATGCGTGCCAATCAAGCGGTACTGTCATCAGCCACATATATATATGTATATATATATATATATATATATATATATATATATATATATATATATATACATACACGTATGTATGTATATATATACATACACGTATGTATGTATTCATAGGTGGGTGGTTGCTTTATATTCAAATAAGCTACTCCATAACCATTCTGTTTTTAAATTCAATAAAATATTCTCTTGTATTCAGATGATCTCTTGAGCAAACACATGAGGAAGACAATTCAATATAAAAATGAAACACTAGAAAACATTTTTTATGATCTAGTCTCTGCTTTTGTTGTTGTTCATGTATTTATATATTATTTTTGGGGAATAATTTTTGTACTTCTTTTTTCCTTCTCTATCCCCCCTGGGAGATATGTATTGAATTTGGCAAAGTTTCAACTCTTTGGAAGAGATGGGTGCTTTCATTTCTTTTTTTTTTTTTTTTTTTTTTTTTTTGCTTTTTTACCATTTTTTCAGGTTGTTGCTTTTTTTAATTTTTTTTTTTCACGTCATTTTAAATTTCAAATGATCTTTGTACAATATAAAAACATTATGCATCAGAAACAAACCAATAAACATGAATCTTTATTTCTAAAGAATATTCAGTCCCTTCTTCCCACCTCCTCTCGCGAATTATATATATGCATATGTATACAGGTGTATGTGTATATATGTGTGTGTGTGTATATATATATATATATATATATATATATATACATACACACACACATATGAATGTATGCATATATATATGTATATATTTATATCTGTATGTATAATCATCATCATCATCATCATGCTATACTGGCCTGGGTTGGATGGTTCCAATCTAATCTTGCAAAGTTTCTATAGCTGGATGCCTTCCTAATACCAACCACTCTGAGAGTGTAGTGGGTGCATTTTACGTGTCACCCGCACAGGAGCCAGTCAGGCGGCACTGGCAACGATCACGCTTGAATGGTGCTTTTAACGTGCCACTATCATGCGTGCCAATCAAGCGGTACTGTCATCAGCCATATATATATATGCATGTATGTATATATCTGTGTGTGTATATATATATATATGCATAAACTCAGTTTCTACCTATTTATATATATCTATCACATACTACTCTACAAGTGCAGACTCTATCTTATATACATGAACAACACAACTCAATGTATTATTTATTTTGCTTACATTTCTCTATTATCCTATATATATTTTCCCCCCTTTCTTCCTTAGAATATTTTCTCTATTTTCTATCATCCATGAATTTTCATTCCTGTACAACAATTCTGAATTTTTCCAGAGTTGTTATCCTTGTTGAATAATTACAGATACTGGGAAATTTTCTATAACTAAAACAAAAGGAAAAAAGAAAAAAAATTAAAAAAACCTTTTTAACATTGCCAAACTTTACCAAATTTCTGCATAAAAATCAGTTTCCTTAGTTATATCAGTGTGTGAGACAGGAATGTCTGAGAGGAAGAAGTTTTCACTCACTCTTTTAATGCCAACCGTCTGAGACTGCCTTTGATTCTATTGTTGTGAAGCTCTCATTTTGAAGCATTCATATTTAAATTAAAACCTGTCATTGTAGCTTTATGTAAGAACCTCTTTATTCAGTTATTTTCCAAACTCCAGCCTAATAATGAAAAAGTTATTTTATGAAATAACCTTTGAAATTCTTGATTGCTTTCAAGATTAATTGTCATTGTCTTTCAAAACAAAAAAAAAAAATAAATGTTACAAACAAGCTGAACATTCCACAAAGAAAATATCAGGATGAAGGATTTTTGTTTTTTATATTCTTCTCTGTCACTCTCATTTCTCTCTCTCTCTCTCTCTCTCTCTCTCTCTCTCTCTCTCTCTCTCTCTCTCTCACTGCACGCACACATATACATTTATAGTGTGTTTCCCCAATTTTTACAGATGTTGCCTACCTTCTCCTCCCACCTCCCCTAAATATTCCCCTTTACACTCTTGTTGACACCCACTGCTAACCAGTTGCTGCTCCTGATACCTGAGGTGCCATCTGGACACTTCATCACCTCTGCTTATTTCCTTGGAGATACCCCTAATTGGATCTATTTTAAAACGGGGGCGCCAGTATTTTCTTAACGAAACACTAACGAAACACTTTGAAACTTGGGACACTGGTAGAATGTGTCATATAAAACATCTTTTACTCTTAGTCTTCTTAACAAAAAAAAGGAATTCGCAAGTTATTCCATGTTAAAGTTGTCGTATTTCTGTAATTTCAACCAATCACTGACGTCTATTCAGCTCAATAGAGTTACTGCTGGGCGGTCATAAAAATGTTATTCCCTGTGACATATTTCATCCGGTTTAATCGTAATTTATACGCATATATTGTTTATATAATAAATTACGCTGTGCGTAT
>NC_068989.1:96802439-96812316 GCF_001194135.2 Octopus bimaculoides
TCTAGAGTTAGGGTTAGTTTTAGGGTTAGGGTTAGGGGATTAATACGATATACACCGTTACAGCGCTAACTGTTTTCAACTGAATAGACGTCAGTGATTAGTAGAAATTATCGAAATAAGACAATTTTTTACATGAAATAAATTTGAATACAAAAATATTTTTCTGTTCTATAACACAAAATAGATAAGTATACGAAGTTTGAAAGTCTTTCGGTACCAAAAACACTACATAAAACATAAATGAAAACTGGCGCCCCCGTTTTAAAATAGATCCCCCTAATTTTCTTTTTTTCTCTCTTTCTCTTTTTCTCCTAAGTGTGTGTACCCATGTTGCTCTTCTACAAGAACTTGTTCCACCCCAACTTCTTCCTTTCTTTCTTAACTTCCATCCAGCATAAGGACACAGCACCCTACCTCTCTGAGTTTGTTGACTTGCAAGGTACATGGCGATGCCAGTAGTTCCAATGGTAAAAAAAAAAATAGCACCCGGTATAGTGGTTTGGTGTTAGAAAGGGTATCCTTTGACTCATTTGGGTCCTTGTCAAACTGCCCAACCCATCCCAGCACAGAACATAAACATTAACTGATAATGATGATGATTTTGTCTGTGTGTCTGTGTGTGTACACAGGTGCTTTAGAGGGTGTGTAGTTCAGATGTAACCCATGAGAGCACTATATAATTGACTATTAAACTAATTAAAATAAGTACTTTAGAAACCTTTCTCAAAAATATTTATGGCTGAAATAATATGAAATGATTTCAATACAAAATCAAAATTAGATGATTTCATTGCAAGGAGGGTTCCTCGTACATCACTTGCCACACATCTCTACTCATGCAGTTTACATTGAGCCAACAACAAGCCTCTTTACAGTCACTCAGACAGCTATACACGTCCAAATCACATTCTGCTATCTCATGAGAGAAGGGCCACACTTGATATTACAGTCCTAAATATGCATCATCATCATTAGTGTTTTACATCTGCTTTCCTTGCTGACATGGGTTTAATAGATCATTCCTAGTGTCCCAGATGGGTCAGATGGCCATATATTGCTTTCACATTTCATTTTTGGATTGATATCTATGGCTCAGATGCCCTTCATAACACCAATCACTTCACAGTGTACTGGGTGCATTTTTCCATGGCACCCACTCTAGAGATGTTGTTATACCCTTGACAAGGCGAACACGACTAAAGGGTCCTCACTATACTGAATACACATGATGGCGACACTAGAGAAGACCAGAGTAAAGAAGTGATGGACAGCAAGAGCTGGCTAGATGATGATGATGATGATGATGATAGTGAATGAGGAATATTGACATCGAAGGGCCAGTAGGAAGTATAGGGAGAGTATATGAGCTCCTTTAAACATATATCTCAAGATGGTGAGAGAGCTTGAGGGAAATGAATGAGAGATGTGAGAGGATCAGCTAAGTGCTGTGACAAAAGTCAGTAGGATTCAGTTGGAATACTTTCCATCATAAGGTCTGTTCAATTAAAAGTTGATCTGAAGCTATACAACAACATAATTAAACTCTATTCAATATATGGCTTCTTTATTACACTGACATACCTTTGCCATTGTGTATAATCTCTAGGATTTTTAATCAATAATCCTCTGATTTACATTATTCCATTTCTTTACTGAATCCCAATTCTCCCCCCCCCCCTTTTTTTTTCTTTCTTAGACATAGGTCTCCTTGATTACACATTGCTCAGAAAATAAATCCTCTTTGTCAGATTTCATTTCATTCTGTTAGAATGGATTTTGTGTGGAGTCATGCTCGAACTGTACAATATAACGTGTTTGTTCTTTTTAATTTCTTCTCTGACAAAGAGCAGCATGAGCTAAAACATTTAGTGTGTATTGCTTCGTATCACTAACATCTAAATCTTCTGTTTGTATTACCTTGAAAATTCATGCTGATGCAGACCCCTAGCTTGTCTTCTCTGAAGATTATCTCAAGCCTACCTAATTAGTTAACCATCACTAAACAATCCTATGTAATCAGTTAACTATTGCTAAACCAGCCTGCCAAACAAGATAATCACCACTAATCTAATGAGATAAGCATCGCTGTCTACACACTTCAGTGATCATCACTACCAAAATCAATGAGACACATGGATATTTCTTTAAAAATGGAATCAGAAGTGGCAAGTCTTTACTTACACGTGAAAGTTTTTGTGAATTCTGAAGAATCTAATTTCATATTAATTCCTTCAGTTTTTATACAGAACCAAATAACATTTCCAGTATGTAGTAGTAGCCTTTAAAAGGATTTACTGTGGTTTTTTAATCTCAGCTTAGCCCAGGACTGAACAGGAAAACCTATAATCAAAGGCATTCCAGCCTTGACCATCCCTTCTTCTGTTTGCATACAGTGTGTGTAGGTTCAGGCATGGCTGTGTGGTTAAGAAGTTTACTTCCCAATCAATGGTTTGAGTTCAGTCCCACCCCATGGTACTTTGGGCCAATGTCTTCTACTATAGTCTCAGGTTGACCAAAGCCTTGTGAGTGGCTTTGGTAGACAAAAACTGAAAGAAGACCATTGCATGTGTATAAATATGTGTGTGTGGTTTCCTTGTCTTGGCATCAAAGGATAGTTGTAAATAAGTGCTACTGTCATTCATTTCCAATCTTCTGTTAAAACATGTTTGGCCATGGAGAAATATTACCTTACCTGGAAACATGTAAGAGTGGGCAACTGGAAAGGCATCTGGCCCTAGAAAATCTGCATGAACAAACTCCACCTGATCCATGCAAACATGAGAAAATGGACATTAAAAGAAAAATGTTGATGTAGAGGACCACATTTATCCAATGTGACCTTAAAATAGCTGCCTTATTTGTGTCACTATTGAAAACAGACGTAAAATGGTGGTGGCCACGGATGGGGCTTAATTTTAGGGAGATTTGGCCATCATTTCTAACATGTTGAGTAACAGTGCAAGAAGTTTTATATTGATTCCTAAAATTAACACTAGACCACACATTTAAGGAAGGTTATAGTAGGGTAAGTCTGCCCCAGTGTATGACTGCTACTATATTTGTTATAGAAGGTGAAAAAACAATGTTGATTTTGGTTGAATTTGAAAATACTACAAAGAAATGTCTAATGTTTTAACAATTCTGCCAATTGATTAGCAACTGATATACTTATTTTGCTGTCACTACTACTATTTGTTGTCATCGTTGTTGTTGTCGTTGTTGTTGACAGTGGTGGTAGTGGTGCTACTGCTGCTATTGTAGTTAAATCCCTATCAGCATTGGCTTAGCAGATCTATGCACAAAAATGTTCCTTTCATGACTGCTTTGTCTAATCTGTGCATCATTTTCTCTTTCTTCAAGGGACTAGAGTATGTTTTGAGGGAGATTTAGGCTACTATGTCCCACAGATTAAGTGACCACACAGAGGCCTCAGATCTTACTATGACTAACTTTATCTAATATATGTAACACAAACATGACAGTATTAATTAATCCAATATTTTCTCAATTTACAAATTAATTAAGATTGCCATTACAGAAACATGGGATTTGTGTGTTCTGTTACCAAAGAAGCTTTTCAACCAATTTTTTTTGGCAAAGCATCTATGTTCTTGAAACTCTCTAAAATGAGACTAATGGCTATAACGTTAAGAATATAGATGCCCCTGCAGCATAATGCACCACACAGAAGCAGGACTTAGAAGATTTCATTTCTGAATGTGTTCTGTGACTAGTATTGATTCCTTCCTTAAGCACAAAGCCAATTCTTTATAGGGAAGAGGTAAAGACTGTGAAATTGACTTTAATATGACATTATTTGTTGCTGTTGTTGCTGTTATTTAGCATCAAATCAGTTCGGGTCAGAGTGCTATAGTCGAAGCAGGATGAGATAAATGGGTACAACTCTCTGGACAATGATCATTTGGCCTGGCTGGTTGGACGTTCAGCCTATTTTGGTACTGGAGGTAAACGCACACATTCATACAGAGAAACATACACATACAGATTGAGAGTGAGAGAGAAGGAAAGAGAGATAGTACACATACAAACATAATTAGATGCTCTCACACATAAACAGAGGGAGGGAGAGAGAGATGAGGAGAGATACATCAAAGCAAGAGAGATATTGAAATGTCTGATGTCAAATAAATCAGCACCAAATCGGTAATGCCAAATTAGAGGTACCAAAAAATGCTGCTCCCAAAATGTCACATAACCTAGTCAAAGACACTTCAGCTTTGACTGTTTTGTCTTTTAGTCAGACTTTCAGTCTTTTATCCAATGTGTCTTTTTTAAAAAGAATTCCAAAAAAATTGGCTGCTATTTTTGGAAAGTCAAGCAACCATGTAGAAACTTCCTCATTACCAGTAATTATTTACGGGACGATGACTGAGTTTCCACATTAAAAGAATGTTCTCAAATAGGTTACCAATAAGTACCATTTTCAAAAACAATCAAGGACTATTCCATACACCTAAGACCAAAAAAGCTTTGATCACATGACACAGAAGCAGGACAAGTACTTCTAGCTGTTGTCAGGGGTTTTGTGAATTTGAAATGACAGATTTGATACACAATGCCTTCTCTTAACATTTGAATAATGATGTGAAACAGCTCCACTGCCTCCCCCAAACATTCCCTTCAGATGAAGCATATCGAATGGATTGTCCAGACAAAAATCTATCTTGCAACCAAGCTGATAACAGCTTCTACTTATCCTCATTCTTGGATGAAAAGCAAATGTCAAATCTACTATAGCTGGATTTGAACTCAAAACTACCATATTACGAGGTGGTATCAAAAAGTTCCTGGACTAGTTCTGTGGCATGCCAACAGATGGCAGCATACAGTTGCATGCCCAGTGAGAACTAGCAGTGACCTTCATTAGGCAGTGTGTCAAGTGATATTGCTGTGTTTGCTTCGCAAGTTGTGAAATTTGTGTCTTTGTAATCACATGTATGCTGTGGTCTGTGATTTTGTCATGGACAGGAACAAAAAGCCAACGTGAAATTTTGCAATAAACTCGAGAAGTCTGCTGCTACAGAGACATTGAGCATGCTTCAGTAAGCTTATGGCAATGAGGCAATGGGTTGTACACAATGTTTTGAGTGGCATGGTCACTTCAAAAGTGGAAGAACAACCCTGGAAGATGATGAGCCATCTTGAAGACTTGCCATGAGCATCACCCATGTGCATCAAGAATTATTCCCCCAGGGCCTGATGAGCCATCTGGAAGACCTGGCATGAGCATCACTCATGTGCATCAAGAATTATTCCCCCAGGGCCAAACCATCAATCAAGAGTTCTACTCTGTGACTTTTTAAAGCATTTGAGGGAAGACATTCAGCGAAGGCAACTGGATCTGTGGAGTGTGAAGAACTGGATTCTTCACGATGACAGTGCACCTTGTCACCAAGCTCTCTTTATTTGTGAATTTCTCACCCAAAACAACATGGTATCATCTTCTGCACCTGCCCTATTCACCAGATTTAGCACCTACAGTCTTTCACCTACTCCCCAAGATAAAAATGCAACTCAGAGGTCACCATTTTGACTCCATTGTTGAAACCCAGATTGAATTGCAGAAGGTTCTCAACTCACTTCTGGGAAATGACTTTCAGGCTGGATTCCAAAAGTGGCAGGAATGCTGGGACCAGTGTATCACCTGCTGTGCAAGGTGACTCTTTCGAAGGAGATGATGTTCAAACTGAAGTAAATGATTCTTTTTGTTTGTTTTTTATTAAACAGAACCAGCCTGAGAACCTTTTTATGCCCACCTCGTAGTAATCTATGCAATTCTTGATCCATTCCGTCATTCTATCTCTACACGATGATCCTAGTCTTAGAACAACACTGTAGACTTTACAGTTCACTCAAAGCACAGTTTACCGTTTACACAAGATGTTTGGAATTATATTATTCAATGTATTTAGTGAAGAAAAAGAAGAATTACAGTCTAGACATTTCATTATCACTAGTGTGTCTTCTTCAGAAATTGAGAGCTTCTCTCAGAGCTTCTGCCAAGTTAGCCCTCTTTCTGTTGGTCAATCTTTCACTTTTCCTTGAATTATAATTCTTCTAAATATGCCTTAATCAATTTCCTTGAAGCTTTTGTTGTTCAGTACCTAATTTCATACTCATTAGCTACTAGTTCACGATTTAGTACTCATTAATTACCAGCCTTTGATTTCTCATGCTCATTAATTACCTGTCTATGCTTTGACAATTATTAATTACAAATCATGGATATTTATTCTCTCAAATCCAATAATCCACCTCTTTGCATGTCCCAATCAAAGTCAGCACTTAATTCCCAGATTAATTCCAAAATTCACCAACTGCTAAAACTTCAAAGTTTATACGATGTTTTGAAGTAAATTTCTAATTAAAAATCATTTCATTAACTTGTCTCTTAAATAATGAATTTTTTTTTATGATAGGCATTTGCTATAAGCAATAGAGAGTGTCTCATATTTGTTCCAGCACTTTGTGTTCTGAGTTCAAATCCTATTCTGAACAGCTTAGTCATTACCCTGTTCAGTACAACCACCAGGCACAATGGATACCTTTAACAGACTTAGCTCTCAATAGTATATGATCTGACTCTTTATATTCTGAGTTCAAATTCTGCCAAGGCTGACTTGTGTGGTAGATTTAATCCATTACCTGGTTTCACACCACCACTTGTTCTTTGGGTGCCATTAATGAATTTCATTCTATTACAAGCATTCAGGCCAGGTGTCTGGTTTTAGGATAACTTGCTCTCTTCCTCCCACTGGTCTCAAGGGCCCTAGAAAATGGTCATGGGTGCTGTTTTGTCACTTTGATTAAAAGATTAAAATCAAAAGTGTCCCATAAATAGTATGTCATGGAAGTTATCATGTAATATCTATCGGTGTTTCTCCTATGCAATGACTCACGAGACCTCAAAGACAGTCTTTCTATAACTGATGCGTCAGACAGAGCATTGTGCATGTTTTTGTGACAGAGGGTTTTTTGTCATGTGTAATGATTCATTGAGGGCATCACACAGAAAATGATTCAGGAAACAGTAAATGTGTCGTGAGTAATGCCTGAAAGAAAGGCGCCTTATAAACACTGTCTCATATGTAATATCTTAAGAAATACAACATAGGAAACCCTCTCAGATTATATATGATGTCTTATATGTAACCTAGAGAGCGTCTTCCTAAGCACTGTCAGGCAGAGAATGATTAAGGAGGAATAATTCATAAAGAATGACAAAAACTGTGTCATCAATAATGTCTCATATAGAATGTTTCATATGTTACGGTTCTCAAAGAGAACAATACATAAAGACTGTCTCCGAGAGAGCTTCTCACAAGAAATAGCAAACAGAGAATAACTAATAGGTAACATTTATAAAGAGTGAGTGTCTTACATGGGGGGGGGGGGACTTAATGGAAGAAGTTCAGTAGGTTAAATGCAATAGAATAAGAAACAATTAGCCAAATTATTTGAAGATTGGTCTCCTGTTATTATCAGTTGTCATGACCTTTTCGAAATTATGATACTGCTCCATATGACCGTTTGATCTACCAGAAATAGCAATCAAATGTCTCTGTTTCCTGTCTTAAGAAGAAGAAGGATACATCAGCTTATGTAGTCCACAGTGAGCCTCTCACATATAATAGAAGAAGCATTTATATGGGTGGATGAATGAAACCAGCATGAACAAGGAAATCCCTTTCATCACAAAACAGAAACCAAACGTACTTAGCAATCACAGATGTCCAATTTGGAGATTGTCAGTCAACCATGATTGCAACATGAGGCACTATATATCAGTGTGACCAGATATTGCATAACAGGATGTTACATATAGGTTGTTGCATACAGAATGTTGTATATGGAATGTCTGCTAATCAGATTCCCAATTGTTTGATAATCTTCACGTTGAAGTGTCTCTGTGGTCAGCTTCTGTTCATAATTGCCTGCAGCCTTTGATTGTAGCCGACTCAACTCATCCCGAATGAACACTGACATAAATAACCAGATGGGATAATCACATCTGGAATGTTTTTGATTATAGATATCTGCTTGATCAGGATTGGCCCTAGGCTATGCAAACACAATAACAACAGAAACTTCACATAACTGAATCCATTCCTAAGTGTGTCGTTGGCCATGAGATCTCTGTCATAGAAACAAGGAACCATTTCTCTGGTCTTCATTTTGGTTTGTTTATATATTTTGTTTGGTTTCCCAAAGATTAGTTTTGGAACCCAAACAACCAAAGAAGACCCCCTATGGAGATAGCCATGGCAACAGAACCTGCTGAGAATGGTTGTAATTGAGAAGAAGCCCACAGATGGAGCCCAGGAAAAGTCCTTACCGCTTTGCCTCTCTGCCACTCAGGTGAAGCATTCAGGTTAAGGCTTGGAATGCTCATGACCCTGAGATACCGACTCTCAACAGTGGACTTCTTTTATTCACCAACCAAAAAAGAAAACAAGCTTTTCAAAAAGCCTTTTGATGTTCACCTGAGACTGCTCCTGGTTCTATTCTACCAACTTCTTTTTTAAAGGGATCTAAATTAAAAACCTTCTATTAAAAAATTTTATGTTAATTTATGTTCCAAATATCAACTTACTTATGACACAGTCCCGGCTGTGTGGTTAAAAAGCTTGCCTTGCATCCGTATGGTTTCATGTCTGTTTTCCATGTTAGCAGGAGTAGGACAGGAACTGACAAATCAGAAGACCTTTAAGCTCTGCTGTCTGTATTGGCATGCTTTCTACACCCAGATACCCTTCCTCTGTGTGTGTGTGTGTGTGTGTGTGCAAGTGAGTGTGTGGGTATGTGTTTGTCTCCTCATCACCACTTGGCAATTGGTGAAGGTTTGTTTATACCCCCATAACTTAGTGATTTGTCCAAAACAACTGATAAAATAAGAAAATAAACACCACGGGGTGGGGGGGCAGTTTTTTTTCAAAGCAGTGCCTTTGCATGGCCAGAGTCCAGTAGCAAAAACAGTTAAAAGATAGAATTTAAAAAATCTTCTAATATGAAAGAAAAATAAAACAAAAGCAGTGTAATTCCACAGAGATCTAGAGTCAGGTAAGAGTGAATGTAGCTTTCTGTTTGTATTTTTTTTTTTTGTTTTTAGTTTCAGCTTAGAGCTGCGGCCATGCTGATGCACCGCCGTGTATATCGGAATTGATTTCACCTTTATTGCCAATGAGGAACATTTCTCTTAACAGTCAACATGTTCCTGCTATCAGGAATATCAGATTTTAAATGGATTTTCTGCTTGCAGCAATTATTGAAGCAGGTCTCTCATTTCTTCTGACTTTTTTTCCCTATTTTTTTATGTGATTTAAAAAAAATTTTGTGGTGATGGGTAGGTTATCTTTTAATTTAATAATTCCATTTTTGTGGCTGCTGTACACAAATACATTAATTACGCCACCACTTAAGCCAACTATAGGTTAGAACATCCTTGACTAAAAGATTAAACTCATATTTTCGTGAATTTTGAATGCATTTTTGTTGCAATTTGCATACACATTCATACATGGACATATATAATGGTATGTACTTGTGTGGTTGTTTGAGCACTCACTTTAAATTCTCTAATTTACATATGTGTAAATGTGTGTGTGTATATATATATATATATATATATACACATACACACTGCAGTGTATACACACATGCACAAACACCATTTATATATATATATATATATATATATATCATCATCATCATCATCATCGTTTAACGTCCGCTTTCCATGCTGGCATGGGTTGGACGATCTGACTGAGGACTGGTGAAACCGGATGGCAACACCAGGCTCCAATCTAATTTGGCAGAGTTTCTACAGCTGGATGCCCTTCCTAACGCCAACCACTCC
>NC_068989.1:96813468-96819014 GCF_001194135.2 Octopus bimaculoides
AGGTGGGGAGAACCAGGTGGGGAGAACCAGGTGGGGAGAACCAGGTGGGGAGAACCAGGTGGGGAGAACCAGGTGGGGAGAACCAGGTGGGGAGAACCAGGTGTGCGTTGGCTCAGAGTCTGGCAAGCATAATTCATTGTGTCACTCTGACTCTGGGATTTAGTTTTTGTTTCATGGATGGTCGGCTGGGTGGGGGGGCATTGGAAATATTATTGTGAATTTGTGTATGGGACAAGTCCCAGCTGCAGTATTGATGAGCAAAATAACAGAGGTGTATGAACTAATTCCGTAGTTTGACTTGTAGTGAAGATAATGAAGTAACACACACACACGCACACACACATACACCATGGAGATAATTGAATGCAAGCCACATGTCACCAGAATTGATGTTGCAGCTGTGAAGTTATCTGCAGTTGTCTTGACTTATACTTGGTCATGGTTATCATCAACATCAGCATCAGCATCATCAATCTCAT
Source organism: Octopus bimaculoides (assembly GCF_001194135.2). Classification (NCBI taxonomy): domain Eukaryota; kingdom Metazoa; phylum Mollusca; class Cephalopoda; order Octopoda; family Octopodidae; genus Octopus; species Octopus bimaculoides. Next base: position 96,813,948 of record NC_068989.1, read on the forward strand.
CATCCTCATCACCATTATTGTCTTTATCATTTTTATGCTCCTCCTCCGCCTCCTCCCCATCCTTCCTTCACCACACACTCCCCTGTTTTAGAAAACCCTCTAATTTTTAAGTATTGGTAAATAATAATAACAACGGTGATGATAATGATGATCTCTGTTATCGGTCGCCATTAGGGTCCTCGAAAAGGAAGACAACATCAAAGGATAACATACAACACACGGAAAAACAGATTAGAGTTTACATCGATCAAAGGGAGAAGAAGAAAAAATAATTTATTGTGTCTGGGGAGAGTCATTCTCTTTTAATGCCTTATTAATTTAACACACTCACTGGTCCGATTTCCACTCATTTACTTATTTAGTTTTACTAAAATTTTTGTTGCATTTTGCAACCTTTTTATTAGTCGTTGACTAAGTCTGTTGTCGGAATTGCATTCTCTTTTTTGTTTGTTTGTTTGTGTGCATCAATGTTTGTGCGCATGCACATATGTATGTGTGTGTATGTATGTGTGTGTGCATATATGTGTGTATTCATGTGTGCATGTTTGTATGTATGGTTTCTGCATATCCATGTGCTTGTGCATTCATGTTTGTGTGTGTGTGTTTGTATTCATGTTTGTGTGTGTGTGTTTGTGTGTGCATGTTTTGTGTGTGTGTGTTTGTGTGTGCATGTTTGAATGTGTCTGTGTATGGGTTTGTGTGACTTTGTATGTGCGTCTGTCATGTATGGATGTGTGTCTTCACATGTGTGTCCTTGTGTGAAGTGTGTGTGTGTGTGTGTGTGGTCATGTGTTTCAGTCTTCATTTGAATGCCTTTGTTTAGTTTATTTCAAGATTTCTTGCCAATAGAGAAAGAACCAGACTAAGTTTGTAAGAGCGGACAACATCAATCAAGGGCCTCACAAGGTATTCTTCCATCATACATAACATTCCAGTACCAGTCTCAAAATCCTTGCTGTGTTCAATAAAGCATGTTCTACTCTCATCTCAATCCCAATATCTCCAACAAATTTCTCAAACCTGGTTGTTAAAGCTCCTAGTGCCCCTACAATTACTGGTTTCTTTCCTCATTGTCTACATTTGTGCAATCTCATCTTGTCATCATTATTATTACTAGCAAATCTACCCATTTACAATGGAGGCATAAAATGAAGGAGGAAAGTCATAACAGCAGAAATGTATTGAGAAATGTGTGAATGGACTTGATAGAATACTGGTCTAAGAGAAACCACATTATTGTTGGTGATACAGCATTCTCTTGCCACTATATGAAATGTGTTTGGACTAAGTGACATGTGATGACGATTCACTTCCGAACTGAAATAGGCTGAATCATGAATGGTTATGTGGACCACTCCTAACAGAAGTTACATCTTCCTTTGACCACTACATAAAAAATATTAAGAAAAAAATGTTATTTAGATATACTTTTATTTTAGCGACATATAACTGGCCATGTGTAAACATCTGAGTGTGTAAAAATACACCCACATGATCCAGAGTCTGGCTCTGTGCCTTCTTTGCTGTGAATATGCAAGCGGAATCTTTAGGGTTGCAAAAAATCAAAGGAATACCTACCTCTTACTGTTCTATGCGAATAATGTCTGGATGTTCTGGTACCATGAGTTATTTTGATTGACAAAATGGAAATGTAAACAACAGCTGCTTCAATTAGTCATTTTGAATCCTGCTCGCGACTGATACACTTCAATAACCAGTCCATACTGACACACACTTTTTCCATTTTATTTTCACTATTAACCATCCTCATGACCCCCTTTGTATCTACGATGGGGCCATGAACTATATGATGAAAATCCAGAGTTACTCATGGCTGGTGAATATTTAATAAAAATGCAAAACTGGTTTATCAATTCAAAAATCAATATCCACGAAATAATCAAACTTTCTGACTTTTAAGGCTAAAAACCTTCCTGACAACTGTCTTTGTAATCCCGAAAGATATCGTAACCATTGGTCCAGCCTGGCCATGAAGAGGGAACAGACAGACGGACATAATGCCCATTATAGTAAGATTATTGATTGAGAGAACAATGCATACCATCAAAGTGACATAGGACCACAAATATACAAATCCCAATGTATCCATCATGACTACCCTGATAAGAGTACACAAGCCCATGTATCACAATCATGCGTATAACATGTGATCTCATATCAAGGTAAACAGTGTATGATCTTACAGGTGGGGCCCAGTTAGAATTTTCATCAGGTCAAGTAGCCCATTCCACTCAAAAGGTCCCTGAATAAAGTTTAAGGATGATGAACAAAACACCCATGTGTCCATAAGTGAATTTTTCAAGTCCCCTAAAATTCCTCTCAACATATAGCTATGATGCTCTCCCACTACTCCTGCTCATGATCAGAGATGCATATATGATCAGCCACTAAGGGGCATACACAAATGGTTAGGGTTAAGCAACAGATGAGCAAATCTCTGGTATTGAGCAGAGTATTTATTGCAGCCCACCTTTTACACCAGACATGCACATAACACTTCCAATCAGTTAAGATCAGAAGCCATGAAGATCATTGCCTGATAATGCATCAGGGCATTATTATCATTATTCTTTTTAACTCAGGTTTACATACAAGATGTGTAACGGGCTCGCTGCCTGCATCCTACAGTTCCATGCTATCTGTTCTTGTCAACTAATACTTTCTTGATTATTCTGGCTATGCCAAGGAGACAAACCTTTTTGTAACAGTTCTACTAGGCATTCTATTCCGATTTCCTTTATATTCCTTTTGAGGCATTCTGATACTGTCCCCATGGATCGAACAGTAATTGGTTTTATCTTTGCTTTCTTCATTTTCCATAGCCAAGCTATTTTGTATTTAAGAGGATTGTATATGTCTATTTCTTGGCCGTCCTTCTTGACTATTTGTGTGTCAAAGAGCCACACAACATCAATTATACAGTGCATGTCGTACACTTGTCCATCGCCACTACATCCAGCTTGTTTATGCTCCAGCACCTGTTTCGGTTGTGAAATCACACAGGATTTTGGAGGTTTCTGAGTCTGTCATTCTCTGCAATTTGTGCTCCCGCCACGTCTTGCCTCCCTCTAGACTCCACTTTTCACATAGTTTTCAGTGTAGCACTTTCACTACTTCATTGTGTCACCACAACTTATAATGGTTTTCAGCATGTCTATAGCATCATGATATGGGTAATGCTTTCATTCATTCCATTACAAATGCAGCACAGTGGAGACACTTGCTCATTCCTAAGGTTCACCCTCCAATTTCAGGGCCAAAGTCTTATGCTGCCTGTATAGTGCTCTCAGTCTCTTTTTTCAGTGTTCCTTTCTGCAGCCAATTCCACCTCTGTCTTTTACTTGTGGCTATATAGAATTGATTGTGTACTCCCTTGTTGCGTAAAGCTTTTTCATGTCCTTTTTGTACTTCTTTTGCTTTCCCTTTTTTTTCATCTGCTTTCAATATTTCCTCATTCCTAACTGACACTAACGAACAAGTTTCCCTTATTTTGGGATAAGTATCTCAGTAAGCTCCCAAGATCAATACGTACGCAGTCTTCCACACTTATCGCTTCCCTTCGTCCATTTCTTCTCTTCGGCTTCCATGCATTCTTTCTTGTCTTCCTTTCCAGTTCTGCATACTTTGCTTTAGTAATGGGAAGGTTTCCTTTTCTATTTTCTATTGTATTGAAAATTTTGTAGTAAGTGTGGTGGTTAGTAGTGATATTTTCTCAATGTTATGCATATCTATAAGTCATGGGCTTTCTTTATGTGTTTGCCTATCATGTGCTTGTATGTGCACACGCATTCTACAGGTAACATTCATCATCATCATCTCATTATTTAGCGTCTACTTTCCATGCTGGCATGAGTTAGATGGTTTGTCAGGAGCTGCCAGAGGACAGCGCTAAGCTCTACAGTCTGCTTTGGTATGGTTTTAATGGCTGGATGACTTTCCTAATGCCAACCACTTAACAGAGTGTACTGGGTGCTTTATACATGGCACCAACACCAATGAGGTCACCAAGTAACTTGCAAGACTAGATCCTTAAAACAAAGGGGTAGTAATATTGAGGGAGGTTGCTTTGTACTAGGTAATGCATGGTAAAACTATGACAGGGGGAGAGAAAATAAGGGTAAATATGTGCCAGGGCATACCATCAAGGCAGAGGGAAGTGAATATAAGTGGTACAAAAGATTTGAAACAGAAAGGGGAAAAATGTGTGCACACAAAACCAACCAAAGCAAAACAAAAAAACAATAACATTAGAATATATGCATAATGATTTGTCTTATTTATGAAAAATCAAATTTAGAAATTATTGAGATGTACTTACTTTGCTAGTACTTTGATAAAGTGACGTTCATGGTTTTTATGTATTTCTGACTGACTAACTTAATGTCATCCATACTGTAATTGCTTCCAATTTAAAAAGTATTTCAAATACATAATAAAATCTGGATGCACTTAAAATGGTGAGCATTTGGCTTGGTGAGCAATATGGTATGAGAGCAATGGTTATTCACATCCAGGCTCACATACTTTGCAAAGGAAAACTAAATTGACTCACAAGTAAATTCTGCATACATCTGCAACTAAAGAATTAGAAGAAACATTGAGTATATCCATTTACTGCAAATTTTCTGCTTTTTTACCAATTAATTGAAGAGACTGTATTGTTCTGTATCTGCCTAGTTGACCTGATTAAGCAAACTTATCATCATATGTGCATCAATCCCTCATCGTCTTTTCTTGATTTCTAAAGGTAAGGATATCCAAGACTACCAGTCCTTTTTTCCATTTTGTTTATGTGGGTAGCACTTGATTTGAAGATATTTAGCTGTTATTTCTAGCAAGTTGACAGACTATGTCCTAACTTCTGAGTTGACTTTAAGAGGCTCTGTAACACTGGCAGGTACAGGAAGAACAGTTTATTTATTTTTAATGATGTGACAATTATGGGATTATTTTATTTTATTTTCAAATCTTTATATGTGTGTGTGTATGTGCGTGTATATATATATATATATATATATATATATATATATATATATATATATATAT
>NC_068989.1:96819179-96819730 GCF_001194135.2 Octopus bimaculoides
AAAAAAAAAAAAAAAAAATTAACACCAAATATACAGTGCGTGTGTTTTTATTGGCTAAACTGGCAACATGACCATCCCCAAGTACAACAACATATATATATATAGTTTTAGGGAATTGAGTTTTTACCTGTAATTTTGGATTTTGTCCCTAATATTATTATATATATATATAGATATGCTCACATGTATGTGTACATATATGTATGCATGTACGTACATACATACATGTACACATACATGCAAACATAAATATATATATACACACACACACACATACATATGTATGTATATGCATAATATCAATTAGATGTCTACGAATTAATTACCATTGCCTTGGAGTTATTCTATTGAAAACTGATAATGTAAGTTAGTAGAATGGCTGGACTTTTCAAATATAATTATGCAGATTTTCCATTATTTTCAATTATGCAGATTTTCCATTATTTTCAATTATGCAGATTTTCCATTATTTTCAATTATGCAGATTTTCCATTATTTTCAATTATGCAGATTTTCCATTATTTTCAATTATGCAGATTTTCCATTATTTT
>NC_068989.1:96822157-96824583 GCF_001194135.2 Octopus bimaculoides
TTTCCATTATTTTCAATTATGCAGATTTTCCATTATTTTCAATTATGCAGATTTTCCATTATTTTCAATTATGCAGATTTTCCATTATTTTCAATTATGCAGATTTTCCATTATTTTCAATTATGCAGATTTTCCATTATTTTCAATTATGGAGATTTTTTTGCATTATTTAGAAATGATATTCATTATGCTTAAAGTGTAACTGAGAAGCCGTTTGAATATTCAATAAAATATGACGACAATATCCCAGGAGCGTCATCTGGTCTTTCGCTTTAATGGCCATATGTAAAAAGCATAATGTAATTGTTACTATCATATAAACAAAATCAAAAAAATTATTTTATTGAATTATGATTATAAAAAAAACTGAAAGAGTTTTTTTTTTTTTAAGAAAGAATAAAAGTAACAAGAAATAAAATTTCAAAATAATATTCTGCATTGAAGTCCAATTATTTTGAAATTATTTTTTTAATGGTTCAGAACTTTTTCATTTCCCCACATTTTATGTCTTTCCTACATTTTGTGATCTTAAAAAACAAAAACAGTCTCATGTTTGACCAGAAAACTAGTTGAGAAATTACCAATTTGTATTCTCTTATTGTCTTTATTATCAAGACACTAAACTCACAACAGATAAAAAATATTTCATCTTTTTTCCAAAGTAAGATTCTGCTAGAAACATAAGAGTTCTTGTCTTCCTCATAAGAAAGTAATTTATTCCAGTTTGTAAACTGCTTGTTGCTACTTTTCACTAATATCATTTCAATTTTACCGTTTCACTCTCAACAATACAACCTCTCTTGTGGATGTCTACATATGACCAGCTGCCTCATTCAAATGTATATAAATTTCTTTCATCACAATTTGAATGCAGGCATGGCTGTATGCTAAGAAGTTTGCTTCCCAACCACATGGTTCTAGGTTCAATCCTATTGTACAGCAACTTGGGTGAGGGTTTTCTATTATAGACCCTGGCCAACCAGCACCTTGAGAGTGAATTTGTTTGACATGAACTGAAAGAAGCCCATAATGTCTAATATATATTTTTTACTTGTTTCAGTCATTAGACTGCAGCCATTTTGAGGCCCTGATTTGAAGAAATTTTAGTCAAACGTATCAACTAGTACTTATCTTTTTTTTAGCATGGTACTTATTTTATTGGTCATTTTTACTGAACTGCTAAATTATGAGGATGTAAAAATGCCAGCACCAGATGTCAGGTGGGGGTGAGAACAAAGACAGACACACAGGCACACACACACACACATATATATATATATATCATCGTCATCATCATCCTCGTCACCATCGTTTAACATCCACTTTTCATGCTGGCACACGCACAAACAGGATTGTTTCAGTTTCCATCTTCCAAATTCACTCAGAAGGTTTTGGTCTACCCAAGGCTATAATAGAAGACACTTGATCATGGCATCATACTGTAGGACTGAAGCCAGAACCATATGGTTGGAAGTATATAAACATATATATATACATGTGTGTGTGTGTGTATATATGTGTCTCTCTCTATATATATATATGTATATGTATATGCATTTATATATGTATATACGTACATATATATTTTTTCGCTGTATTGCATATTCGTTTCATTTTTGCGTCTGTTATTTTATTATCAATCTTCTATAGAAATAAAGCGATATCCATCACTTTGTTACTTTTCTTTACATGAACTGAGAAGATACATTGCAGAACTGTTATTTTAATGAGATGTATTTATTTATCACCTGAAGTGACACATCTGCACTGTCAGATGCTGCTGAACCAATTGTTAAGCATTCCACCCATGAGGGAGGATCGATGCTAGAAGGTGGGGGGGTGAAACAATTGTAATGATGACCATCTATCCTAACTACATACCCCATCATGATTATAATCACCAGTCCCCCACAGCTTTGGTCATCCCTACACCAATATCTGGGAATGCAGCAAAGAGTTTGACCAGAGCATGCACAAACACAGACACATGCCCTAGCATTGTGGACATCCACCCAAAAGACTGTTTTCCACCCCACCAATATAAGCCCCCTCATGCATACATAAATGCCTTAAGAATTTAACCAAAACATAAAAGAAAACACTAATGAACACACATGTGCCACTTCCGCCCCACACCACAGAGGCTATACATATCGTACCACTATACACATTCCATTAAAGATACATATATTTCTCAGAAAATCTTTTCCAGAAAACTCTCGTCAACTTGCACCCCCCCCCCCCCAGAGATGGTGTTTTTGGTACCAAGGGACATAAACTCTTAACTAACCTTTACTCAGTTCATATTGTCTTTTTCACAGCAACCACAAACTGGATGTCTGTTCACCTCTAACTCTGTTGAATCCCTAATGCAAAACCAATTGTTAAGATTGGCCAGAATGGATTAATACATATATATATATATA
>NC_068989.1:96824878-96834507 GCF_001194135.2 Octopus bimaculoides
TCGTCTTTGGTAAGTTTAATTTGAAATTAATGAGTAGTAGCCATATTTTCACTTCTCTGCAACAATCAGTTTAAAAAGACCCTAAATTTTGTTTCAAATTTTCAAAAACTAAAAAAAAAAAACCCTTTTTCCACTTTGATGGCACCAAGCAAATTCCTGGTGCAGCTCCCAAGCTTATCAGGTTTCAGTCAAACCATCCAACCCATGCTAGCATGGAAAAGGGACATTAGATGATGATGATGATATATGTGTATATATATGTATAGAAATATGTGTATATATAAATGTGTGTTAGTCTCTCCTTGCTTTGACTTTGTATGATTGTTCTTAACAAATGTTACCATCATGCAATCTCTGTTGTTTCTTACCAACCTTCCATGTCTGGTAGGAATAGAGAAAGATTGCGTTGCTTGGAAAGAGGTCAGGGTTGGGGTCAGGAAATCTTGAAACAAAACTGAATACTGGCATACATAGATACACACACACATATATATAGAGAGAGAGCTACATATATACATGTGTGTGTTTGAAATTCTAAGCATGCTTTTGTAATGGTCTGCCAGCAAATGACACCATCTGGACACCCTTGTTTACAAACCAGTGACCACAGGGGAAATATGAAGTCACGCACACACACACAACAGACTTCTTTCAGTTTTTGTCTAACTGATCCACACACAAGGTTTCCTATTCTTTCTCTCTCTTTGTATATGTATGTATACATATTCATGCATACATACAAACATACATACATGCATATGCCCATGCACATATGTGTGTATACACACATATATAAGCATATCTACTCACATACACACACATATACAGTGTGAGAGGGGGATGAAGGAGAGAGAATTGATTGAGGTGTAACATCATTAAAAATAAACATGAAATTTATGTTTATTTTATTTAAGGAAATCATTTATTGGTAAAACCGTATTTAGCCTTAAGATATATCTTAAAAGATTTCAGTCACAAGCATAATCACAATGACTGACCAATAAACTTTCAATATATACACTCCCTTTTTAATTTTTCTCACATTCATTCTTTCTTTCTTTTTATTTGGGTGGGGGGGTAGAGTTGGGTGAGGCTGGTTGACTTTTCATTTCCAGTGAATGTTAGATATATTTATTTTCATTATTAATAATAACAAAAACAGAAAAAAAATAATGATAGCTGACAGACAAAAAGGTCTGAAAAACATCTCCAATAATGATTCTACATACAACTGTCTTCTATTAAAATAAAAGAGTAATTCTTAGAAGCCTTGACAGTCTCTTGCTTCTAAAATATTTGTGGATGTGTAGATATATTTGCATGTGTGTGTGTGTGTGTGTGTGTGTGGATAGATAGATAGATACATATATGGACAGACAGACAGACAGATGGATATGAGCGTGTGTACTGGAAATTTGAAATATAAGTGAAATATTAAAAAGAAATGATTATTTATTTCTGTATTTTTCCAATATTTTACCTCAAAGTCTGCCAGCCATTTATGAAGAAGTGTTGTTATCACAGAATTAGCTCTGGTTTTCAAAACTTAAAAATGAAGTCCATTCCCAACTATTTTCAATTATTATTTTCCATCATTATCTTATTACATTCATAAAGACAGATATTTAACATGTTCAAACATTCTTAGCGTTGCCTTTCTCCTCAAGCATATTTTATCATTCATCATAGAATAATTTTTTTTGCTTCCTATGAAAGGATTAAAGTTTTCAAATTAAATTATATATAAACTATTTTCTAAATTTTTTGTTTTCGTACAATTTTTCACCAGAAATTTAGCGTTTATATTTCTTCTATTTGCAAAAATTATATATTAGAAAAAAATGAACTGTTTTGACAAAATAGGGTACACAATCTTTATATTATATGAAAAGTTATGTGTCATCCAAAAAGCTTTTCAACTTTCAAATTATTTCTGTGTAGAACTTTTATACGAAATCATTTTTGTTACTATTTAACCCAGATGTTGATGGCATTTATCTTGTTGCCAGAGCTGATCTGTGACTGTGGTACACTCAATACACAGCTGTAACTAGATACCACGGTATCAGAACAACTCCAAGTGGGATTGTAGATATGTCCATGATGTTCTTTATTTGATTTAATTTGTGAATATACAATTATATTGTTTAGTACTGAGCATACATATTGATGTAAACATGTGCATATAATTTTGCACATTGAAATTAATACTACAGGGAGAAGGTTACAAAACAGCTATCATCATCATCATTGTCGTTTAACGTCTGTTTTCTATGCTGGCATGGGTTGGACTGTTTGACTGAGGGCTGGTGAGCCAGAAGGCTGCACCAGGCTCCAATCTGATCTGGCAGAGTTTCTACAGCTGGTTGCCCTTCCTAATGCCAACCACTCCAAGAGTGTAGTGTGTGCTTTAACGTCCCACTGGCATGAGGGCCAGTCAGGTGGTACTGGCATCAACCACACTCAAATGGTGCTTTTTATGTGCCACCTGCACAGGAGCCAGTTAGGCGGCACTGGCAACGTTCACACCTGAATGGTGCTTTTAATGTTCCACTGCCACAAGTGCCAGTCAGGCGGTACTGTCATCGATCACAACAATGATTTCTCTTGCCTCAACAGGTCTTTGCAAGCGGAGATTATTGCCCAATGTTTGAAGGGTACTCTTAAATGGGCTGGTTATGCAGCACTGGCCACAGTTATGGTCTCACTTCGCTTGCCAGGTCTTCTCAAGGACAGAATATCTCCAAAAGTGCTGATCGCTTGTCATAACCTCGGAGAGGCCCAATGTTCGAAGGTCATATTTCACCACCTCATCCCAGGTCTTCCTGGGTCTACCTCTTCCACAGGTTCCTTCAACTGCTAAGGTGTGAATCTTTTTCACACAGCTGTCCTCATCCATTCGCAACACATGACCATACCAGCTCAGTCGTCTCTCTTGCACTCCACATCTGATGCTTCTTATGTCCAACTTGTCTCTCAAGGTGCTTACATTCTGTCGTGTCTGCACACGGACATTACACATCCATCGGAGCATACTGGCTTCATTCCTTGCAAGCTAACACATGTCCTCAGCAGTCACAGCCCATGTTTCACTGCCACATAGCATGGCTGTTCACACACATGTGTCATACAGTCTACCTTTTACTCCGAGTGAGAAACCCTTTGTCATTAGCAGAGGTAAGAGCTCTCTGAACTTTGCTCAGGCTTATTCTAGCAGCTACACTCTCAGAGCATCCCCCCCCTACTAACTTGGTCACCTAGGTAATGGAAGCTCTCAACTATTTGTAGTTTTTTCCCCTGGAATGTGACGGAAGCTGTTCTCTGCACATTTTCAGTATTCATTGCTCCTAAGCATCTGCCACACACAAAAGTTATCTTCCTAGTTAGCCTTCCTTTGATATTGTTGCACCTCTTATGTGTCCATAGCTTACACTGGGTACATCTTATGGCTCTCACACTTCCTGACTTTGTTTTATATGAATATACATACATACATACATATATATATATATATATATATATATATATATATATATATATATCTTATTCATGTAAAATAGTGTACATTTAATACACATTAGAGATGCCCATAAAGGGCATCTAACTCGCTAGAAAGAGCAGCCAAAGCTCTGCACCACAAAAATGGGATAATTTTCGAAAAGGAATGAAAAATAAAAACATTTACCATCTATATTTCGAACCGGGTTTCAAGTTATTTTAGCAAACTATCATCAGCGAAATAGCCTAGAGCGACAATATATGCACGAGACACTCCATCTGACTTATGCATATATGTCTAATTTTTCAAAATTACTGTGCATGTGTGGAATACCTAATCAGCAGCAAATACAAAAAAAAAAAATTGTTGGAATTCCTGAAGTCTTGCATGTGTGGCATGCTTGTTGCCTGCAGCCTACAGTACCATGCTATCTGTTCTTTTCATCTATCTAATACTTTGCTGATTATTCTGGCCATGTCAAGGAGGCAAACATTTCTACTGGCCACTCTATTCCAATTTCTTTTATATCGATGTCTTCTGATACTCTTCGCAAGGACCCAACAATAATTGGCACTATCTTCACCTTCTTCATTTTCCATAGCCGGGCTATTTCGTACTTAAGAGGGTTGTATTTATATATTTTTTTGCCTTCCTTCTTGACTATTTGTGGATCAAAGGAGCGCATGACATCAGCTACATAACACATTTGGTACATCTTGTCAACCACCACTGGTATAGTCTGTTATGCTGAAGCACCTGATCTGTTTGGATTAAGAAAACCCCTAGAATTTTGCAAGTCTCCAACTCCATCACTCTCTGCAGTTTGTGCTCATATCATGCCTTGCTTCTTTCTAGCCCCCACTTTTTGGACAGTTTGCAATGTAGCACTTTCGCTACCTTATCATGTCACCTCAACTAGTAGGGGTTTGGGGCAAGTCTAGGGCATTCGTTCATGATATGGGCAATGGTTTCATCCACTCTGTTACAGATGTAGCACAGCTGAGACACTTGTTCATTCCTCTTATTATTATTATTATTATTATTATTATTATTGTTTTACTTATCAGAGTGCTCAATCTTGTTTACTCTTGCAGATTCTGTGAGAGCAGACAGTAGCCTGCTGTCAGAGGTCTCACGGGGTCTCTTTCCACACAATACAAGCTTTGATACTTGGTTGTTAATTATTGTGGGAGACACTGAACATCTAAATACCAATCTCAAAATCCTAGCTGTCCCCGGCAGAGCAGTTTTTGGGGGCTTGCTCTGCTCTCCTGTCAATTCGGATTTCTCTTATATATTTCTCAAACCTGGTTGTTAGTGCTCCAAGGGTCCCTACAACTACTGCAATGACAGACACTCTCCTTATAGTCCACATTCTTGCGATTTCGTCTGTTAGTAGTCTGTACTTTTCTATCTATTCTAGTTCTTTGTCATTTACGCAAATGGCACCCATGCCAGTGATATGTAAAAGCACCCATTACACTCTCAGAGTGGCTGGCATTAGGGTAGGCATTCAGAAAGCATGCCAAATGAGAATGGAGTTTGCTGCAGCCTCCCAGTTTACCAGCCCTGGTCTCAACCATCCAACCCCTACCATCATGGACAATGGACATTAAATGATGACAATGATATATATACACACACACACACACACAATTACATATATATGTGTGTGTGTGTGTGTGCATGTATGTTTGTGCATGTGTTCATGCAAATGCTTGTGAATGTTTCTATATTCTACGCTCATCACCACAAGAATGAAGAGGTCCCAAAGTTGATATCACATGTACTTTTAGAGAGACCTGCATAATAAAATTATCCCTTACTTGAAAAACAGGGAAGTATTGATGAAAGGTAAAACATCCAACCCTAACACCCTGTTTCAACTCAATCTGCAAATGAAACCCATGGTAGCATGGAAAAAAAAAGAACATTAAGCAAATGAACAAATGAGTGAATATACAAAGTGTTCCACTGAATCTTCAAGCACCAACAAGCTTAAATTCTCGTAATTCTAGCTCTAACCAAACTTGATTCGTTATAGTGAAATACATCTTTTTATATCCTCTCCCCAAAACTTGTGACTACTTTATAAAATACTCCAATATTTAAAGATAACTATTGATAAAAGAACCCTTGCTTATTCCTTTGGTTTCTTTGAAAGAAAATACAGTGCTTACTGCAATAGCTACTGGGGAAAAAAAAGAATATCAAACCATCAGAATGTGGGGAATTATTTGCTAGACTGTTTCAAATTGTTTTTAGCTTAAACCTATAAACCAAAATTTCAAAGAAATAGTCCAAGGAGATAAACCACTTCTCAACTGAAGGAGGAGGAACTATTTTTTTTTTGTTTTGTTTTGCTTTTATTTTTCTTGAATATTTTGGTGTTGATATACATATAGTTTTTCTTGAGTCAGTTGTTGATATGTGTGTATATATATATATATATATATATATATATATATATATATATATATACATACACACACATATACATAATACACACATATTTTTACTTCTACATGTGTGTGTGTATATATGTACATGTGTATATATATGTGTATGTGTGTGTAAGTTTTATTCAAAACAAGAGAAGCAAAAAGAAAAAAAAAACAATAATTTTAAGAAATCGATTAGAGAAGTCGTGTTGTAGGATATTGAATTTGTGTGTCTATTACATTGACACCACAGAGATATGTTAATGTCAAAGGAAATTGGAAATAAAATGAAACCGAATTACTGCTGATAATAAATATCTCATTCATAAAGAAAACAAGCCATGAAAAAATCAAAAGCCATAGAGAGAAGCCAGTTATGGCCAATATTTTATGGATTGTCATTTATGGATTGCATCTGAATCTTTTGCAATAAGTAGTCTTTGTTGTTGTGTTTTTTTAAAAAAATGAAAAAAAAAAACACAGACATATTATGTCATTAAAAGTGATTCAAGCTACATCATCATCATCTATTTTCCATGCTGGCATGGGTTGCACAGTTTGACAGGGTCTGACACACTACGGAACTGCATCAGTTTTGCATGTTTTTTTACAGCTGGATGCCCTTCTAGCACCAACCATTTCACAGAGACAACAGGGTCCTTCTTTTACGATACTGGCACTAGTGAGGCTGATAAGTAACTTGCAAGACAAAATAATGGAAGGAGGAAGAGAAAAGCCCTCAACTGAGTGGGAGTATATTGAAATGACATTGAAATCATTGTAATTTCTTATTTTCTTAAGAATATTTTAGCCCATGTTCTTGTATGAATGTTTGTGAATGAATCAGCAAGTAGAAAAATCTAAGGGGAGGTAATTGGTGATAATTATTACTTGGGACAGAGGAGGTAATTGCTCATTTTGGGGTTGGGATAAATAAACATACAAAATCTTAAATTGTTTCTTTGCACTGGTAGATGGGGAAAACTGAAATTTGGTTGGAGATTTTCTGCACATCTCTCTGTGTTCACTCAAAGGTATCTATCTATACCTTGATAAATGGCTCTGTTCCTTATGTAGTGTGGTTATCCATCTATGTGACATACTTGTCTGCCCTCTATAGTTGTGTCCATAACCTGAACAAGCTATAGCATAAATTAAATTCTCAGATGCACAAGTGAAGTTGATCTTAATTGTGAACCTCTCTCCTTGTTTGAATTGGAATTCCATGCCTTACTGTTGGTTGGGGTATGTTTCACAGTTTGGATGTTCACATTTTTTTAACCATTGGTTTTGTGGTTGGTGTTAGGAAAGGCACTAAGTAATAGAAACCAAGCCAAAACCAGTTCCAGTCAAACCATCTAACCCATGCTAGCATAGAAAGTGGATGCTAAATGATGATGATGTTGATGTGTGTGCGTGCATTTATAGTAAAGGATCAAGTTCTGATTGGTTGTAAATTTAATGATGTCATTTGTTTTTCTCAATCTTGCTGGCCACCTTAATATGTCACTTGGTTTCCGGATGTTTTGACAGAAGTCTAGCAATCTGGTTGGTTGACTTCCAGGTGATGTCATTTATTTGTTGAACATTTTGATCCCTTGTCTTTGACCAGTAGAAATCCAGTACCCTGATTGGTTGATTTTCTGCTAACATGTTTGCTTTTGTCAAAGGGTTTGGTAACCTGTTTTTGTCTGTCTGACGGTCATCTCCAGCATTCTGATTGGTTGATTTCCTTCAGAAGCTACTGGTTCGGTTTGTTAAGTGTCTATTTGTTTTTTTCCTGGGGGTTCAGTTTTAATCAGAAAACAATCTATTTAAGTTCAACCCAAGGTGACATCAGTGACTGGTGTTTGAGAGGGTGTAAGGTGTTATTATACAGTAGTTTGGAGTTTGAACCCCTGATTTTGAATTCCTCGATGTATAGGTGGAGTGATGTTTTATGTGAATGTTTGACCTGACTTCAGTTCATATGTTGACCCTTCCATAAGGTTGATGCATGTTCCGCAGTTAGGGTGATCACATTTTTTGACTAGTGGGGTTGTATTTTTTGTGGGTAATTTGGTGCTAATAAATAACTGTTTTAGGGATTTAGGATGTTTTTTACTTTTAATAATATTTTATGCATTTTGAGTGTTTTTTTGTCATTCACAGGTCAGTCATCAGAAATGGTATTTTCTGATTTCCAAGCCTTTTGGCTCGAGTGTTCCTTAGTGACTGTCAACTTCCAAGTTGAACTCAGCCCATCTAAATTTTGCAAACTATCTTTGAACGATTGATTCCCCTACAGCCTCTTCACCATAAACACAAATGATTTTACATGTTTTCAGAGCATTCTTCACCCTTTTCAATGAAGAAAGGCATTATGTGGTAAATGTGCAACTTTTGCCTATCCATTTCAAAGGAGTAACAAAGGAGTAACAAAGGAGTAACAAAGGAGTAACAGGCTGACTTTTAATGTGGAATTTAGCTGATAGGCTTTAATACTGCATCCAAGTAGTTCTGAAATAGGAGTCATACTAAGATTAGGCTTGTTGCATGAAGGGCTTAAAGACACCAATAGTTACTAGTCATTAGATGCCGTTGTAGTATCTCTTCATACCATAATAGTCATACACTAACTTCTTCTGTCTTACTATTGTTGATAGCTCCACAAGACACCAACTAAAACCATTGACTCCCAATCCTCTCTTGAAGACCGGTTTCTTTATAAGGACTCTTTCCTACTACTTTTTACCAGATGGAGTATACAGTTTCACTCGACTACAAAATGATAATCACCTTCCCCAATTTTATCTGTTTCTAGTAAAAAATACTGAATAATTCATTTTTTTATGTCAATTTCTAATTTTGAACAGTTCTATATGAAGCATACTTTGAATATGTTAGTTTTACTTTTCTTTTTCCTGCCTTTCCTTTCTTTTCTAATTTCTTTCTTTCTCTATATTGTATTGGATATTTGTTCTTAAGAGGCATTTCTGTTGTCAAGGAGACAGTGTTAATAAGTGCATGAAACTAATCAATATGTAATGCCACATTGTTTTATATTGCACTTGAAACGTACCATCATCTGTTTAGCATGTCTTTCTTCTATACCTTTTTTTCTTTTCACTTTCTAGGCCTCAGCTTGGTATCGATGTTTTCAAATGGGATGCTTGTCATTTGCCACTTGCCAGTCACAGTGTAGATGTTTTCATCACTGACTTGGTAGGAAATAATTATTTTTTCCCCTTTTCTAAATCTAAATCAAAAAAATATTTTCCAAAAATTTTTATAGTATTTTTTATTTTTCAAGAATTCTTTGTGAATAACTGGCTAAATTTCTTAGACAGTGTAACCATAATTCTCTCATGAGAAATGCCATTCACTAAAGCAGCAAAATTATAGCCTTCGTTCATCTATTAAAAAGCTATAAATTTATTCATGAAAAATTACGAAACAGTTTTTATTGAGTTTCTTCATAGAATTAGTTCACTATAAATTGTTATCAGGTTTCAGTTGATTGAAGTGAAAAGAAAGAAACATCTTTTCACTGTCACATTACAATTCAAGAGAAACAAAAAAAAGAAAGAAAGGAAAATCTATCACTTTTATTCAATAATTGGGATCTTCAAATAACTGAAAATGAAATTTTTTACAAAAAAAGCAAAATAAAACAAGATATAAAAAGAAGATAGTTGAAATAACTACTA
>NC_068989.1:96834696-96835995 GCF_001194135.2 Octopus bimaculoides
ATATATATATATATATATATACATATATATTATCATCATTATTATTACTCTAGAGGCCTATTTTCATTTAAATATAATATGAATGATTTCAACAATATTTTCTCTAAAAAATCTTAATGATTTTAGTACAACTAATTTCAAATTTATAATATTTTTTTGTTCTGTTTTATTTTTGAGTCTGATTTTTTTTTCGGCCTCATTGTGGAATTTATTATGAAAAGAGTAAATCTTTAATTTCTCTGCAAAAAAATCTAACTTGTAAGAGGCAAACTTAACCCCATCACAGATTAAAATTCCATGAATACTTTCTTGTTTATTACTTTTTTGTCTTTCTCTTTTCTTTTATTCTTTTAGTGCTAGTCTGTTTATTCTATTATTTGTTTATATTAACAAATCGTTAAAAATCCATTTTGAACTTGAATTTTTATTGGAAAATTATAATTTTCACTTGGAAATTTTACTTGAAAAAATTATATATTGCTAATCTGACATTTGTTTTGTTTTAATTCTTCATGTTTGTTTCCATTTTCTTTAAAAAAAGAGTTCATATGGTACATCTATTAAGAACTACTATTATATATGTATCCACACTGTCCTATTAATATACTTCTGTACTTTTCTGTTTCTTTCATTCCTGCTGTATTAACTGACTATAATTACACTTAGAAATACGATATTTTATAAGCTGACATCAAGTTTTACCATTATTTTGACATTCACCACTCACTGTTTCATTACTCATGCTATATTATTGTTATCATGTTTACAATCTTAACATTAGTTTAAATGCTATTTACTTTCATATTACATACAAAATCTCCAAGTATAATATGCCCCCTTTTCACCAAAATAAGGATTAAATACATATTTTTTCCCTTTTAGTCAGGAGGGATGGGCAGGTTGAACTGGATTGTAGAATTTCAGGTGCTGGCATTGTAGCACTCCAGCTTCAACATTTGATCCTCAAAAGAGGAGAGGTTGATAAAAAAAGCCAAACTCATTATCTTTAATTCAGTTTTTATACCTTTCCTCACTTTTGATCGAATGTACAATGAGGAATACAAGTGGCCGAAATGGGGTTACCATGAAGGATGTCTAGAGTAATGCTACTTGATGGGGCACAACTCAGAGACCAAAGAATCTCTCCAGGTCAACTTGCTACTTATTCCATATTGGAAAGTCACAGCTCTGATACGATGGACATGTGGTTTGAATATTACAGGAAATAATCACAGGATGGATTCTTCAAGCTGAGCTAACCAGCAGGAGACGTAGGGATAGACCAAGAACAAGATGGTT
>NC_068989.1:96836748-96837579 GCF_001194135.2 Octopus bimaculoides
TATATATATATATATATATATATATATATATATATATATATATATGTATGTATGTATGTATGTATGTACACAAGGAGAGAGAGAAAGAGAGGGTTAGATATATTGTATACATGACTGAGTTCTACCTTTATAATATAATCTTTGTATGAGTCCTTTGCAAATCTGTTTCATGTAGCAAACTTTCTGAGTCCATTACAGAGTCGATGTGCAATACAGTTGTTGTTCTTGTTATTGTTGTTTAGCCCAAGGTAGGGCCCAATTGAGCAAATCTGTGGTGAAAGGCATTCCAGCCATAATCTTCCAACCAGTTTCTCCTTTTGTATCTCAGATTGCATTATCTGATGTATTCTTCCATTTTCAAAATAGAAGACTGAGATTTCAAAGAGATTTAATTGCTATATTTAAGCAGCTGAAGACCCTGCTGAAGCTCCTTCATTATAGTTGTTATTGTTTAAACCCAGATTAGCCTTAAGTATTTCTATGACCAAAGGCATTCCAGCTATTGTCATCCCAACGTATACCTAAAACTAGATTATCTATTGTCCTCTTATTGAAGCTTAATCTTCAAATTACCTTCTGTGTGATTTGAGGGAGATTTAGCTGTTGTTTCTACTAGCCTGAATGTTCACCTAGAACTTCCCTCGCAGCTGACTGTAATATCAATGATGAGATTATGAGGTGTAATTAAAATGTAGGGTGTTTTGGAGGTTTCGGGCCAGATATTGTAGAGGTATTAGGGATCGAGGGACAGGTGTAGTATTTGCAAAAAGGACATTTGAATATGTTTGGCTGGATGCAGTTAGGGGCTAAGGAATTTATATATATATATAT
>NC_068989.1:96837589-96843239 GCF_001194135.2 Octopus bimaculoides
TAAAATAGTGATCTCAAAGTTTTTTTCTGTTCTGAAGGAAGAAATCAAATGCAGGGAAGAGTAATGCAGTTAGAAAAAAGGAAATGAAAACTCTTGAGAAGCATGCAGAAAGCTAGTAGTGAAGAAGTAAAAGAAAAAGGAAACCTGGTTTTCAGGTGTCCATGGCTCTGTAAAAGCTTTGTTATTCTGTGCTCTGCTTATAATTCAAGCTTAGGAAATGTGGAGTTCAGAACCACTTGGAGGCTCCCAAAAGAAAAAAATGTATTTCCTCCAATTTTTAAACAGAAAGCTCCAATGTTTAGCTATTCTATATACATATTATGTTGAATTCCTCTAACAATCATTTTTGAGAATATTTTTTGTGAAACAGTTCTTTGATAGTAGATGGAAAATTGTATATAAAGTCTTTGAAGCATTGTATTTTGGGGATTATTATTTTGTCTTTGCTGAGACAAGCTGTATCTTTTTTCTGCTCCAATGCCATCATTGCATAACTATTTTTTTTTAAATAGATTAGAGAATATTAACTTCTTTATATCCTGGAGAATTTCCAAAGAAAATAGAATGAATAATTATTGAATAATTAAACAGTTTTAAGAATAATATTGACAACTATTGGGCTCTTGTGAGTAAATAAATGGATAGGAAAATATATAGTTAGAGAAATTGTCAAAATGTTAGGATTCCCAACTCTACCTCTTAAAAAAAAAGTATCCATAGGTTAAAATAATACATTGTGATGTTAAGCAATATTAAAGATTTTGTCTCCATCCAATGATTCCAAGGATAAATTCAGGTTTTTCTCATGTTCAACCCATGTCACCAAGGAATACTGATGCAAAATGTTGATGATCATATCTCTGTCCATCTGTTTATCTGTGCATGTATGTGTGCATGTGAATTGGCAGAAGGAAAGAGGGAAATAAGAAATGGACAATATCAGAGGTTACAACAGAATAGACGAAAGCTTTAAAAGTGATGGACAAAATGTAAACACACCACGCACACACAAAAAAAGAAAAGAACAACCACAAAGGTTGTGCACAGTGGATAATAATGCTAGAAGAGGAAAAAGGGCAAGAAGCAGAGTGATGCTTCAGGTGAACCCTTGGTCAAAGTAGAATAAGAAACAAGATAAAAGATATCTGTTTGAAGCACATGTGTATCCTTCTGCTACATGTTGGAGAGAGAGGGAGAGAGAGAATGTGTGTGTAATGGGCTTCTTTAAGTTTCCATCTACTATATCTACTTAAAAAGCTTTGGTCGGCCTTGGGCTATAGTAGAAAACACTTGACCAAGATGTTGTACAATGGAACTGAATCCAAAGCCATATTGTTGCAAAATGAACCTCTTACTCATGGAACCATGCTCTGTCCTGGCTCCTGTGCAGGTGGCACGTAAAAAACACCATTTTGAGCATGGCCATTGCCAATACTGCATGACTGGCCCTCGTCCTGGTGGCACGTAAAAGCACCTACTACACTCTCAGAGTGGTTGGCATTAGGAAGGGCATCCAGCTGTAGAAACTTTGCCAGATCAGATTGCAGCCATCTGGTTTGCCAGTCCTCAGTCAAATCGTCCAACCCATGCTAGCATGGAAGGCAGACGTTAAACGACGATGATGATGATGATGATGATGATGACATATATATATATATATATATATATATATATAGACACACACACACACCTAAGCATACATATATCCTCAGAAACTCTTATTTGTCTCTGATGATGGACTATTCCAGAAAAAGCTCCAAGACTGAATTTTTTCCAATAATAATAATGTATAGTCTACTCTGCATTGTTGTACCATTCCAGACATGTTACATTTCATTAACAATACACAATATTTCCATCAAACTACAATACTTTCATATATATCTATATATCTATATCTATATCTATCTATCTATATATATATATATATACACACACACATACACATACATACATACATAAACACATATTCACATGCCCAAATACATGCAGATACAGGCATGCATGTGCACCCATATATGTCCAAATATATATTTTTGCGTAATATATATCTTCATAAATACATAGCTGTAGAGGTGTTTGCAGGTCTAAATATTTCTTTAATTTCATGCTTACATGGATCCCATATAAATATACATACATACATGCCCTGATATACATAGACACATATATACCTCTATATATATAAATATATATATATAGAATATATGAGGAGTTTTTGTCAGGGTGACTCAAACTTAAAGGTACGCACTCTGAGTGCTCAAATCAGTATGCCACTAAAATTCTGGTTTGAATTGCAGCCAAACATTGTGATTTTGTGACTGCCTTTTTAAAGTGGCAATAAGGGGGCTTTCCTTTCAGCAGGTAGATATAGATTAAAGCAGAAATGAAAAGGCAAATGGTTTTGCAAGACTTGACAAGGATATTCGACTTAGCTATATGATAAAAAGGTATACATAGGTGCAGAAGTGGCTGTGTGGTAAGTAGCTTGCTTACCAAGTACATGGTTCCAGGTTCAGTCCCACTGCATGGCACCTTGGGCAAGTGTCTTCTACTATAGCCTCGAGCCAACCAAAGCCTTGTCAGTGGATTTGGTAGACAGAAACTGAAAGAAACCCATCGTATATATATATATATATATGTATGTGTGTGTGTGTTTACCCCCCAACATCGCTTGACAACTGATGGTGGTGCGTTTACGCCCCCATAACTTAGCGGTTCGGCAAAAGAAACCGATAGAATAAATACTAGGCTTACAAAAAATAAGTCTTGGGGTCGATTTGCTCGACTCAAGGCGGTGCTCCAGCATGGCCGCAGTCGACTGAAACAAGTAAAAGAATAGTATCTAACAGTTGTTTCTAGAATATTCCAACTATTGGAATCTAAGTCAAGCAAGCATTCCATAGGCCAAGTATAGCATCATCAGAGAGGGAGAGGTTAAACAGATGTAAAAGTGGAGAAACATTGTTCATCAATGGTATCATTGTGGTTCATTTTGTGAAGAAAGAGAGGAGAAATCCAATTAAATGTTCAATTAAAATAGATAATAATTAGGCAAATCTATGAAGAAATGAAGAAAAGCAGTAATGTCCATTCATAGAATGAAAACAGAGAGAATGGCTTGATTAGAATCGATGGCAAGTGGAAATGGATATTAGCAGTTTCTTTGTTAGATAAAGAACGAATCCATGAAGTGAATCCAGTGGCATGTGCCTCCTGTTGATGACATCAGGTAGCTCAATACTGTGAATAGGCTTTAAACATCATCGTACTCCCAATCTATAATATAATAAAATTCTGAAGCATCTGTGCCAGTGACATGTAAAAGCACCGATGCTGATGACATGTAAAAGGGTTAGGGTTAGGGTTAGGGTTAGGAAGGGGCTGCAGCCATAGAAAGCAAGTCAGGACCAGGCCGGAACCGGGTACAGCTCTCCAGTTGACCAGTTCCAGTCAAGCCATCTAACCCATGCCAGCATGGAAAGCAGATGCTAAATGATGATGATGATGATGATGGTGATGGTGATGGTGATGGTGATGATGTAGTAGTAGTAGTAGTACAAGGGGGTGCTGAAAATGTTCTGGCTTTAAAGGTTTGTGAAAGGCCTGGTTGGAGGCCCAAACTGCTGAATTCTTTTGCAGAGCCTAGAAAAACTGAAGAACCACTAAAAAATGTGTGTGAATCTGAGAGTGGTGGGGGGGATATGTTGAATAAAATCATAATTAACTGATTCTCCTGTATTCTCTTTTACCTAAAGCCAGGAACTTTTCATCACCCCTCCCCCCTCATATGTGTGGGAGTGTTTGTATATACGAGTGTCTTCTATATATCAATATATGTTTATCTATGCATCATTTCATGTTTAGATATCTGTTTATACATACTCTTGCCTAAAAATTTACAGATATATTCAGTAGTACAATATAGCATTGAAACTAAAAAACATGGTTAATGCACAATGAGCTTATTAATTGGCTGAATCAGTTGACATAAGCTTTTAGGAATAATGGATTTATAAGCAGTGTTTCTGTGGACAGTCAAAGTGTAGACTTAATCCCTGATGAAATCCCAACAGTACGAACAACCCTTTTGCTTCCAACCCACATCAGACCACTTTTGATTGTAGAAACTTCCCTTTTTAAAGTGATCTAAAACCCTCCGTCAAATTTTCTTATGTTCCTAACACCAACTTCAGTAAAATTATTTCAGTAAATTCTTTGTTATTTTAAAAATCAATTAAGTAAAAGCATTGTATTTCAAGAGAAATATGGAAACAAAATGATTAAAACCAGTTCAGTAGAACCCTCGTTTTCTGCCCATAAAGTTATTGTATATAAAGACAAGGTGTTTGCATCTGCCTTTGCATAGTAGTGTTGGGTAGAAGTGATCACATTTGTTTCCCATGCTGGTATGAGTTGCCCTGTTTGACAGAAACTGACATGCCAGGGGACTATGCCAGGGGACTGTGCCAGGGGACTATGCCAGGGGACTGTGCCAGGGGACTGTGCCAGGGGACTGTGCCAGGGGACTGTGCCAGGGGACTGTGCCAGGGGACTATGCCAGGGGACTGTGCCAAGCTCACCTGCCTCATATGGCATTGTTTCTACAGCTGGATATCATTCCTAATGCCAACCACTTTACTGAGAGTGTACTGGATGTCTTTTACATGACGCCAGCACTAGTGAAGTGAAATAACTCATGAGACAAGACCTCCCCCCTCCACAACTGAGTGGGAGTGAGGAGAGAGGTGGCTCTATGGTAGGTGAGGAGAGATGAAAGTATTGTAACAGGATGTCTTGCTGTAAGGGAGACACATGTTTATCCTAGTTGGAAAAGCAAGAAGATGGCAGTGTGTCAGGCTACAAGAAAGTGACTCTAAGAGAAGGGCAGAGGGATAGAGATAGAGATAGGGGGAAACGCAAGAGGCAGATATAACATCAGCAACATATTCAATAGGTGCAATACAATAAACTTTATTACAAAACTGGATCCATGATCTTTCCCCCCCCCCCCCAAAAAAAAAGAATGAAAAATATTTGCAAATGGCGGTGCCCCAGCATGGCCACAGCTCATGAGCTGAAACTAGATAAAATGAAATATGCCAACCAATTGGCAAAACAAAACAACAAAAAGAACCAATCATATCTTTTTCCTTTCCCTTTCTTTTTTTTTTCAGCGTATTTGTGTGGGTGGGTTTATAAGTATATAAATAGGTAAGTTCATTGTGAAATATAGAAATCTAATGCTTTAAAACAATGAAATATTTGGGAATAGTAAAAATTGGTTATTCAGCATGGAAGTATATTTTTACAATTTAATATTAAAACTAATTGTATTTTTTTTAAAATATACCTATTGAACTATTATAACAGTTGGGTTTACTTGTTTGTTTGTTTGGGTTTGGTTTTCTTTTTCTCCATCAAAAATTTTCTTTCATATTTATGCATTCATTACTATATTTTTGCAATATATGTGAGTGAGCATGTGTGTGTACCTAAACATGCATATTTGTGTGTGTGTACACACGCACACACATATGCATGCATAAATACACACACACACACACACATATATATATATCACTACATTTTGCTATATATATATATATATATATACACATACATACATTCCCATATATATATAGATATA
>NC_068989.1:96843793-96844515 GCF_001194135.2 Octopus bimaculoides
AAGACTAACTTTTGTTTCTTTATCATTATTATTGTTATTTATATATATATATATATATATATATATATATATATATATTTATTTATTTATATATATATATATATTATATTTATTTATTACAGTACACATATATGAGTAATTAAAATTTCAACCTCTAGAGATTGTATTGTAGCAGCCTTATAATATTGCTTTTAATAGTTTCAATCTCTGCCTCCGGAAAGATATATCTCTATTTTACAAAAAGCAATGTGAGAATAAAAATATATAATAATAATAATAATATAAATAACATATATAAGAAAATATAAATGAAGAAATTTTTTGTGAAAAAGAAACACAGCAAGAGAAATGCTATCCTTATGAAACACATGAGTGATTAGTTGTTTGGGAATTATGAAAAGAAGTAGGACTCTTATTAGGTTCACACAAATAGAACAAGACACACACACACACACATGTGTCAATAATAATGATATGTAAAGGAAAACATACCTGTTTATGTGTGTGTGTGTGTGTGTGCGTGTGTGTGCGTGTGCGCACCTGAAATATAAGGTCATTGTATTTATGTGTATATAAATACACACACACGCATTAGGATTATGCTCATCTATTATATTTGTACATATATATATATATATATACACATACACACACAAACACGTACACATATACTCACGCATATGTGTGTGTGTGTGTATATATATATATATATATATATATAT
>NC_068989.1:96845352-96846791 GCF_001194135.2 Octopus bimaculoides
CATACATATATATATATACACATACATATACATACATATGTATATACATACACACCCACATACCTACATACATATATATCTATACACATATATATACACACACATACAAAACATTACCCACACACATACACACACACACACACACATATATATATATATACATATCTACATATAAGTACATACACACATATACATACATACACACATACATATACATACACATACCCATATACATATATACACACACATATACATACATACATACATACACATAAATACACACATTTTTCCACGTATACCTATGCATATGTATATACACTTGCATATATATATTATTCTTGTTTCAGTCATTTGACTCTGGCTATGCTATCTCATATAATATATAATACATGTAGAACAAAGACAGAGTTCAAAAGTCATTCTTGAGCCATAGGCTCTATTCTGTTCTGGATAGGATGCCTGTTCATTGCAGGATTGCTCATTTCTGCAAGCTGAGTGGACAGAAACAAGATAATCGGAAGCATTTTTCTCAAGAACACAATGCATCTTCCACTCCAGGAATTGAAACCACAATCTTATGATCATGAGTGCAATACCCAAGCCACTAAACAATACACCATCACATATTATGCATATATATCTGTTTTATATAAATGAACAAGCTGTTTGTACATTCACAAAATTGTACTTGACAAGTTCTAGAGAGGAATGAAAGCGCTAATAATAATGAAGAAATAAAAGGATTTTTTTTTTCCAAAATTCTGATGACTTTTTTTCTCAATATTCAATTCTGTACATCACACCTAATGCTCTATACATACATACATACATATATATCACATCGTCGTTTAACGTCCGCTTTCCATGCTGGCATGGGTTGGACAATTTGACTGAGGATTTGTGAAACCAGATGGCTACACCAGGTTCCAATCTGATTTGGCAGAGTTTCTACACCTGGATGCCCTTCTTAACGCCAACCACTCTGAGAGTGTAGTGGGTGCTTTTACGTGCCACCGGCACGAAGGCCAGTCGGGCGGTACTGGCAACGGCCACGCTCAAAATGGTGCATTTTACGTGCCACCCACACAGGAGCCAGTTCAGCGGCACTGGCAACGATCTCGCTCAAATGTCTTTACACATGCCATCTGGCACAGGTGCCATGACGATTTCGCTTTCGCTTACTTCAACAAGTCTTCACAAGCTGAGTTTTGTGTCCAATGAAGGAGACAACGTTGGCATGGGTGCCAGTTGTCGAATTTATTTCGATTTCGATTTCACTTGCCTCAACAGGTCTTCGGAAGTGGAGTTTTGTGTCCAATGAAGGAAGGTACGCATAAGTGGACTGGCTGAGGCCTTAGATTTAGGTCTCACTTGGCTTGCCTGGTCTTCTCACGCACAGCATATTTCCAGAAGTCTCGGTCAGAAGTTATCGCCTCGGT
>NC_068989.1:96847172-96849984 GCF_001194135.2 Octopus bimaculoides
CTTCCTAAAAATATATTACTGCTCTAATATTTTAGAGTGTGCTTCTTTTTCACATGTATATATGTGTGAGTGTGTAGTGGATGTGTGTATGTGTGTGTGTATGTATATATATATATATATATATATATATACATTAGAAAATAACATAGACAGCTATACACAATGTAAATCCACAAAGGAGAAATTCACTCATCACTAAATGTGACTGATGGTGCTGGTTAGTACCTGTATTGTTAGAAATAAGTATTGGGGCATTAATCCCCCTTGTCAGTATGAAAATGTGTTTCCTTGAAGTTGTAAGGGTTTTAACTCTTATTTCTAGCAATATAGGTACGACCCAGCACCCTCAGTCACATTTAGTGACAATTGAATTTCTCCTTTTCGGTTTTATATTGCACAAAGCTTTTTACGTCATTTCTTGGTAATTTTCAGATTAGCATTTCGCTAACTCAGCCTTAAATCTATATGGTAACTCTATATGCTGACAGCCTGGATTTAGCCAAACCATTTGACAATGGAATAATGACTGCTGATGAGTCTGCAATCTTACAGACAAAATCTAATGTGTTTGTCTCCCCACCACCACCATCGCTTGTCGACTGATGTTGGTGCATTGATGTCCCAATAAGTTAGCAGTTTGGCAAAGAGACTGAGAGAATAAGTGCTATACTTACAATAAGTCCTGGGGTTGATTTCATTGACTAAAACTCTTTAAGGCAGTGCTCCAGCATGGCCACAGTGAAATGACTGAAACAAGTAAAAGAATATATAAACATATGAGTATATATAAAATACATATATAGTTCTTATCGATAGTTTCATCCTTCTTACTTATTTTAGTTATTATTATTATTATTTTTTTCACCATGACATTCTCTCTCATCTGCCTACAATCACCCAGCTTAGCATTTACCTTTTACCTTGGCAATAACAATAATAGTAATTATCATTATTTTAAATTTATCTTTTTAATATTTATTATAACAATAACAAGAATAATATCATTAAAATATTATCTTAAATAATAATTACATCAGACTCCAACGCCAGTTGTTTTTACTTTTCCCCTTCCTTGGTTCAGCAAATCTTTCCCAGTAAATCTGCATTCACTGGGTAACTTCACTTACATTTTTTCGATCTATTCCTTGTGAACATGTTTATTATTTCATCACATGATAGTTTTGTACATTACGTCACCATTTATTTAGGTTCATAACCGTATATTAATATGATACAATACTATGGGTGTTTAATTTTTATTTATTATATTTACATTCTCCACTTAGTTTTACCTCAGTTTGTTTAAATAAGGAGTTAGAAAATATAATGAATTCATTGGATCCTCTCCCTTCCTCCTTTTCTGGTTTTTAGTTTGGCCCTCCATTTTGCCTTCCTCTAATTTAAACTTTTAGTATAGCGTTCATAGCCTCTCTCCCTTAATAATGCCCTGTAAACCAGCGTCCTTGTTTCTAACGGTCACTTACTTTACTATAAAATGTTATAACCCACACGTAACCTTAACATTTAGCATAAGTCTTGCTTTTTGTATGTTGGTTCCCTGAAGATGAATTTATGTGCAATTCCAGCAGCTCTTATTTCTTTGGAGTAGAGTGCACATATATTTTGAAACATATGTAGGAATTAAAGGAACTTATTGATTATATGCGTTTTGCTCCATTTATTAATATTCTTCATAAAATACATATATATATATATCTTCATCGTCATCATCATCATTTAACATCTGTGTTCCATGCTATGTATGTATGTATGTATGAAATGCACAGGTGTAGTATCAAATATATTTGTGAATACATTGCAAACAGAAAAAAATAAATGATCCCAAGTAATGTTAAATGTCTATTTTTCTTTCTAATTTCAGCCGTTCGGGAAAAGGTTAGTAGATCTTACTTTACTAAAATCCTCTTCCTTATTTATCATCCAACTTAGGCCACTGGAAATAATAACCAGAAACAGAAAGTAATTAGTAGAATGTCATTTTTATTTACATTATCATAATTTTAACCCCCTTTGTTCAGAGTTCTCATCTTGTTAAAATAAGCAGCAAAGCTACACACACACACACATATATATATATATATATATATATATATAACAATTGCAGCGTGGAAGGTGTTTATAAGCCATTTAAAATAACACACAAAAACCGTTAGATTCACTTCAACATTTAAATTTAATTTGTCAAAATATTTTCGTCGCTTTCAGACTGCGACCTGTTCACTGACAAAATTCTGTGCTGCATCTGAGAAAGTAACATTTAGTTCATGATATATATGTACGTATGTGTGTGTGTGTGTGTGTGTATGTCTGTATGTATGTATGTACGTGTGTATGTATGTATGTATGTATATATGTATGTATGTGTGTGTGTATGCATCTGTGTACATGCGTTTGCATGTGTGCATGCCTATACACATGTATGTGTGTAAAGTATGCATGTATGTACTTATGGATGTACGTGAGTAATAGGGTAAGTGTGAAGACGTGTTTGTGTGTGTGTACATGTGAACGTATGTTTATGTACTGATATGTGTGTGTCCAAGTTGTATATATGACTGTTACTTTGTTGAAGGTTGTATACACACACATATACATATATGTAGACACACACACATATATATGTGTGTGTGCGTTTGTCCCTCTCACCACCATATAAACAAGTGGAAGGCGGTGCTATTGGAGTAGGGATCGCCGGTGATGTTGCTAACCTCTTCATGGTATGGGGGACAAACATTTTAAACAGTGCTTTGCGACCCGTAACATCCACTTAGCCATGTACTCTCGATACGTC
>NC_068989.1:96850084-96854478 GCF_001194135.2 Octopus bimaculoides
GAAGAATATGTGAAACATTTTTCAAATTTTTACTTTATTTTTATTTATTGTTTGAAAACCCCTAAAGTTATAATCCTAATCTTTAATGGCTGGGTTGGAGATGAAAGCTTGTTGTTATGTCTTCTTGGTTCAGCCATTTCAACTAGTTCAGCTTTGTGGTTTTATTGTTAATCTTTAAGCATGTTAGGCTTCTTAGAATGGGAGAAAAACTTCATAAATGAAGTCATTCCGGAATAATTAATAAGTTTGCATCAATTCCAAGATTTCATGAATAGTTTGAAAATTAAATTAGAAATAATTCTGAATCTTGCTCCACATTAAAAGCTTAATTTTCAGCAAAGTGTAACCCCTGCAATGAAGTTGATGCATCTATGTTTAATTAAACCGGTTATAGCTGTATTCCAACAGAAGAGAATTCACCAGTGCTGCTGGACTGGCTCCTGTGCAGGTGGCACTTAAAATACACCATTTTGAGCGTGGCCGTTGCCAGTATCGCCTGACTGGCCTTCGTGCCAGTGGCACGTAAAAGCACCCACTACACTCTCGGAGTGGTTGGCGTTAGGAAGGGCATCCAGCTGTAGAAACTCTGCCAAATCAGATTGGAGCCTGGTGTAGCCATCTGGTTCACCAGTCCTCAGTCAAATCATCCAACCCATGCTAGCATGGAAAGCGGACGTTAAACGATGATGATGAAGAAAGAAAAGAAGAGGAACTTTCATTCTTTTTCTCTTTTGTCTTTTAGTTCATTTTTTTGTTTGTTTGTTTTCTTTATGAGGGTTTTCTAAAAATCTTTTTAGTTAGGCATTGCAGACACCCTGTTAAAGACCTCTGAAACTGGTAAGAGGGAGCAAGATATCCTCAAACCAGAAAGAAGCCTGGCCTGGAGACTGCAATAGAGCTGACTCAGACTTTGACAATTCCTCCAACCAAACAGCTGCAGTAGTGGTGTTTGGGTATAATAATAGGGAAATTTTGCTGCTATTTCTAGCAGGTTGAGTGATCATATAGAGATGTCTTTAATAACTTGCTTTCTCTAAAATTAATGAAATGAGGGGAGGATTAGTCAAAATAGAAATTGTAAAATTAAAATCCCAAGTAATTGCTAGTTCAGTGGTTTTAGATGAAGGATAAGACAGGCACAAAAAACCAAAATCCACTAGGAGAAAGAAAATATCAAAGTAGAAAGATCCTTTTGTCAAGTTTCTTATAAGAAAAGATTTTACTTTGGTGCTTATGACATCATTGAACAGGGAATAGAGAATTATCAGATCTAGAACAGCTGAGTCAAGACCAAACTCTGCAAGCTGAACCGAAGCCAGGGTGGTGTGTTCTGTTGTTAAATGACAAAAAGTAGACAGAGCCTTGAGAATGGAAATTAATCAGTCGCAAGTAGTGATATCAAATTTTGCTGCTGGATGCAAAAGTACAATTGTGGGAGGTTAACTTACTGTACAAACATTTCACATAAAAAATGTGAAATGTTCTGAATTGCAAAGTCTGTCATTTTCTGTGAATTTGTAAGGAATCAGGATGTTATCAAGAAGTGTATCTGAAATAATAGAGAAACACAAAGGTTTTTCTTTGTTTCTCTTCTCAATGTGATGTTTGTGTTGACTAGTAAGGTTAATTTACTTAAGCCTTACGGAGCATAAGCCATCAACCACTTTCCTCTGTTGTTCTCCATTCTGGGCTGTCTTTTCTACTTCTCTTCCACAAGATCCTTGCTTTTCTTTACAGTTTCCTTTTTGATTTAGTCGCACTGCTTCATATAAGTTCCCTGAAGGAAGACCCTTCTCTTTCAGGTACAGTTGGTTTTGAATTATCATTAATGTTTCTGTAACTTTGAATTTTTTATTCTAAGTAGGGTTTGTTGGCCCTATGCAAACTCATTTTTACCCATGAGAAGTTAGTCCATGTCAGCCTGACCTTTATCTTTTGGTCTATGCAGCATGGGATGCACTACTATGAGCTTGCACTCCATAGGAATAGCGATCTGGGCCACTGAGGCACAGAAGCCACCACACCACATCAAGGAGTACACCTTGAATGATAAAAGGACTATCCCAAGTCATATGAATAGGGGACCAACTATCAAGGTTAGCATGGTTAGAGAAGCGAAGTTAAATGAAGATAAGAAGAGCAGCTGGTTTAACAGATATAGTAGTTGAAGACCTCAAGATATGTGTCATATGTTATACGATAAAACCTTTACAGCAGGGAGCTGGCAGAAACATTAGCATATCGGGCGAAATGCTTAGCAGTATTTCGTCTGAGTTCAAATTCCGCCGAGATCGACTTTGCCTTTCATCCTTTCGGGGTCGATAAATTAAGTACCAGTTATGCACTGAGGTCAATGTAATCGACTTAATCCATTCGTCTGTCCTTGTTTGTCCCCTCTATGTTTAGCCCCTTGTGGGCAAGAAAGAAATAAGATAAAACCTTTGTTAGTGGCTTGCTATGTTCACCAGAGAATTTAATATTGTAAAAAAACAGTTTCGTTATTAGCCATTTCAAGAGCAAAGAAAAATCACTGGAATGGAATAATTCTAAAAATCTCAAATTGATGGAGCAAAAGTTAGAAATGGCCGACAGTGACAGCGTTTAAACAAAGCTAATTCTAGGTAAGATGTAGTTGGGTTTCGTGCCAGCACTTGGAACCTGAGATGCCATATTTAAAGGTTATTCTTAAGTAATAATCAACTACTTTACTAAGGATTTTGTGATCTAAAGTGGCCTTTAAGAGAGTCCTCTGCCCTTTTCTTCTTCTTTCACTCTCTCTCTCTAACTTTTTGTTACTTTCTCTTTGGGTGGATGCTAACAGAACTTGGCATAGATAAATGACAGGTAAGCCATGATGACTTGTTGGCAACAAATTTATTGAAATATTTAGAGAAATGAGGCAAATATAATTCATTGGACAGAAAATATGAGCCTGCATGAAAAGATTGGCTGCTTTACATATTTGATGAGTGCTTACTGCACATACAGTACAAAATGGCCTCTATGAACACATGGAGTAGAAGAAATTAGATGATTGCCTTTCTAAGCAAATCTAATTACTCTACTAAAGCTGTTTTAGTCATTTAATTATTAATTTATTTTAATAAGCCAATTACTAAATGCAGTTTGTGGATTATATAAATTGCCATATCTAAAGGGCTAGTATTCAAATTAATATTTGCATCCCTGTTTTCCATTGGACAAATCTTGTGAAATTGTGTTATAGATTAAAAAGAGGTTAACACAGGAGCTGAAAGGAAAAAAGTTCAAAAGAGGCGAAAATTGAATAACATTAGATGTGTTTGAAAATTGGAAACTAAATTATTGATATTTGTTTTTCAGTTTTTCTATTTTTC
This sequence comes from Octopus bimaculoides, assembly GCF_001194135.2. NCBI lineage: Eukaryota > Metazoa > Mollusca > Cephalopoda > Octopoda > Octopodidae > Octopus > Octopus bimaculoides. Next base: position 96,853,441 of record NC_068989.1, read on the forward strand.
AATATAACTTTTTCTTTATATGATGTAAAAATAGTAAAAAAGAATTGTCTATGGCAATCTTTTTAACATCATCTCACCTGAGCCCATCCATATTTGAGTGTCCATATTTAAATCTAAATCATAACTTTATTAAAACAGGGAAACTATTGCAAGAATTCAGTTGGTCAAAACCACTTTATATAACAATGTATAATGTTTAAGATATTTTACTAGATCACTCCAAAATAATTATCATTATTATAGAAAATTAATTGAAATGTATAAAGTCTACTTAAATATACTCATGAAATTTTGTTTAATTCTTTTGTCTTTTTTTTCTGTGTTCAATGAAGCCATCATTTGTGTGTGTGTGTGTGTGTGTGCATGCCTTAATACTTCTCCTCACTCACCCAAAGTAATCTAGCTTTTTATTGTTTCACTCATCACATTCCAACTATGCTGGGCACTGACTTGAAGGGTTAAGTTGAACAAATTAGCCACAGTACTTGTTTTTTTTATTTTTTAAGTTTAGTATTCCCTTGATCTCTTTTGGCAAACTGCTAAATTATGGTGATGTAAACTAAACAACATTGGTTGTCAAGTGGTGGGGAGCTTCTGCACAGTTTCCATCTACCAAATTCTCTCACAAAACCTTGGTCCACCCAAAGCTATAGTAGATGGCACTTGCCCAAGCACCCTGCGATGAGACTGAACCTGAAATGATGTTGTTGTAAAGCAAGTTTTTTAACCACACAGCGATACTTTTTTTAATGTTTTCTGGGAAGTTATCCTACATTCTATTCTTTAGTTCAGCAATACCTCTACAATATAGTTCAACAATACCTTGGACCGACCAAAGCCTTGTGAGTGGATTTGGTAGACGGAAACTGAAAGAAGCCCATCGTATATATGTATGTGTATGACATAGTGTGTCATATGTGTTTGTAAAAATAAACGGATTAATTAATTAATTAATTAATTAACAGAGTACAGTGTCTGCAAGTTGATGAGTATCTCATATTCCCCTCCATTTTCTTATTGCTATATATATATATATAT
>NC_068989.1:96854515-96868553 GCF_001194135.2 Octopus bimaculoides
ATATGTATGTATATATGCATGTATGTATATATGCATGTATGTATATATATGTGTATGTATTTGTGTGTCTATGTTTCTCCCCCCAACATTGCTTGATATGCAATGCTGGTGTGTTTACGTCCCCATAACTTAGCAGTCCAGCAAAAGAGACCGATAGAATAAGTACTAGGCTTACAAAGAATAAGTCCTGGGGTCGATTTGCTCGACTAAAGGCGGTGCTCCAGCATGGTCGCAGTCAAATGACTGAAACAAGTAAAAGAATAAAAGAAAAAAAACGAATGAGTTATTTAAGCTCATGCAACAGCATCCTTGGTAATTAGATTGTTTACAATTTAGGATCTGTGCCTTTCAGAAATAATTAGAGCTACCATCAGTCATCTGTTTCCTCAAAGACTCACTTGTGTCATAATACCATAATTTTACGATTTATGACAAACCACTGACCAAGAGAGATCAGCAAAACTCTCTTGAAGAGAGATAATCAAAGTAGATGATAACATTTTAGTTAGCAATTTCAAATAATTAGCAACATCTTGCAAGAATTTTTACATTTCTGGAAAAGTATTTGCCAGCTCATCTACGTCTTCCATTTCATGCTCCAATGAGCAGATACCAAGTTCTCATGAGTTGCTTTTGCATTGATAAGGGTTGTCAAATATTAAACTTAAATATTAATACAAAGTGCAGGCATGGGGTGTGGTTAAGAAACTTGCTTTGTAACTACAAGTTCAGTCACACTGCATGGAACCTTGGGGCAGCTGTCTTCTACTAGAGCCCCAATACTTTGGGAGTGAAGTTGGTAGACTGAAATTGTATATAAATGTGTGCGTGTGTGTTTGTGCTTATCCCTGCTTAGATGTTGTCCAATGACTGAAACAGGTAGAAGATATAAGACACGTAAGTGGATCTTTTAGCCATTAGAAGTGTGTCTGGTTGCAAGCTAGGTTAAACCTTCTCCTTACTGATGCATGATGACCCACTGAAAAAATTTCTTTTCATCCACCTGTCTTTAAGAAGTCTGCTTTGCAACTACATTGTTCTGAGTTGAATCCTAACACACAGCACCTTGTGCCAGTGTCTTCTGCTGTAGCTTCTGACTCATCCAATAGTTTGAGACTGAAATTTGGTAAATGGAATCTCTGTAGAAAGCCAGCACACACACACATTGCAATGAATCTATCATTAGCATCAATGGCTATTTCAGTATGAGCTCAAAAGCATTGACATGCCCGAACCAGATAACTTTTATAGATTTTTGACACAGTGCTGCTTTTGGCAGGCTTGAGAGATTGTATGGTGTTACGGGAGTGTTGATTGACCTCTCTCTTGACTACACCCCATACATAATAGTCCAGTAGATTGAGGTCTGATGAGTTAGAGGTCCATGTGTCTGGGAGAACAGGATCATGGAGATTGGCATTCATCCATGCTTGGGTTGTCCTAACCTCATGGGACAGTGCAGAGTCTTGTCGGATGACCATGGTCTTCTCAGTTGGATGACCATGGTCTTCTGAGTAGACAGTAGCATTGACTCTTAGGCCCTGTCAAAAGAAGTAAGGAGGCAGGGCATCTCTCACATTGCTGATTACTCTAAGAACCAATACAATGGCTAGGAACTTAGTACGCGTGATCATTGGAACCTCCTTCCTGTCTCTGCATAATCATTTGTTGTCACTTCAGTTTATCTTTTGGTCCTGGAACACTTCCATCAGAGGTGTCTGAGATACATTCTGAATATTGGTTGTTCCTTGCAGAAGTCTTCAAGGGAGTAAACACAATAAGCATTGAGGCAATAGGTATTTACCCTCAAAACCAAAGTGCACCGGTTGTCATTGGAATAAATGTGAATTTATAATATAGAAGGAGCTGGAGGTTTCGAAGCAGTCCTCCATTATTAAGCTCTTTCTCTTTGATTTTTCAAGAGATATTCACATCATCACACTGACACTGCATACGATTTCTTGTCTGTCCCAAACAACAATATTCAGCCTGTTATGTTTTGCACTTGGTACAAATTTTGTGTTTTATTGTTTACATATGTATTTAATAAGAGAGGGCATCTCTATATTAATCCCAAGACAGTTCTCTTTTGAGATGGTATTGTATATTGTGTTAGTGATGACAGTATAAGGAAGCTTGCCTGCACCACTCTCATATGTAGCATCATCATCATCAATGTCCGTTGTCCATACTGGCATAGGTTGGATGGTTTGACCAGAACCATTAGGCTGAAGGACTGCACAGACTCCATCCTGATTTGGCATGGTTTCTATGGCTGGATGCCCTTCTTAACGCCAACCACTCTGAGAGTGTAATGGGTGCTTTTACTTGCTACTGGCACAGGTGCCAGTTGCATGACAGCAGTATCTGCCATGACTATGATTTCACTTGGCTTGATGTGTTTTTTATTCAAGCACAGTATAGGTCTGTCTGTCTGCTGAAGGTCTCTGTCATTTATCGTTGCCTGTTTGAGGCCCAATGCTCAAAAGCTGCTTTTATGTGTCACTGGTTCAGGTGCTAGTTATGCAACACTAGCATCAGCCACATTGCCTCCATGAGGCCCCACACTCAAAAAGTACTAGTTATTTGACACCAGCATTCGCTATGTTGCCTCCATGGGGACCTACACTCAAAAGGTGCTAGTTACGTGACACTGGCGTCAGCCACATGGCCTCCATGAGGCCCAGTGCCTGAAAGGTACTTTTTATGTACCACAGGTGCTAGTTACATGACACTGGTGGTATGAGTCATGACTACGGTCTCACTTGGCTTGATGAGTCTTCTTCTCAAGCACGGCATATTGCCAAAGGTCTCGGTCATTCGTCATTGCCTCCATGGAGCCGAACATTCAAAGATCATGCTTCACCACCTCATCCCATGTTTTACTAGGACTACCTCTTCCACAGGTTCCCTCCACAGTTAGAGATTGGCACTTCTTTACTCAGCTCTCTTTGTTCATACGCATCACATGACATGCTAATGCAGTGGTCTCTCTTGCACACCACATCTGATGCCTCTTATGCCCACCTTTTCTCTCAAGATACTTCTACTCTGTTGTACAGGCACACTGACATTGCACATCCAGCAAAGCATACTAGCTTCATTTTTTTCAAGCCTATGCATGTCCTCGGTGGTCACAGCCCATGTTTCATCACTGTGTAGCAAAGCTGTTTGCACACAGGCATCATACAATCTACCTTTCACTCTGAGCGAGAGGCCCTTTCTTGGCAACAGAGGTAGGAGCACTCTAAACATTACCCAGTCTATTCTTATTCTTGCAGCTACACTCTCAGGGAATCCACCTCCACTACTAACTTAGTCACCTAAATAATGGAAGCTATCAACTACCTCCAGCTTTCCTTGCTGACATTTGATGGAGTCTATTTTCTGAACACTTTTAGTAGAAGACTCTTGCCCCTGATGTTATGTTACACAGTGAATTAGAACTCAAAAGGCATCTATAAACAACTGACAGTAAGTAGCATGTGTGTAAATAACAAACGTAAATTGAAGGACTCAATGGAATACTGAACTGACAGAATGTAAAGACGTCATCGGTGCTGGGTTTCCATGACAACAGACACAAATGGTCAAAATAGTTCTCCCCACTGTTTGTCACAAACTTTCCTTGACCATGTATAGACAAGTTAATTTAGGATACTGAAAAATATATGCTTGCTTATTTCTTTGCTATGGATTTACATACTCATATTCATTAAGATGGGATTAGTGAACAGAAAAAATATGTGAAGGCACATGGCCTAGTAGTTAGGGTGTTGCACTCACAATTGCCAGATTGTGGGTTCAATTCACAGACTGGAAGGCATGTTGTGTTCTTGAGCAAAACACTCCCTTTTGTGTTGCTCTAGCACTGTGTCAAAACAAGCGTGTTAAAGAATAGACCCAATGTTTCTTCTGCATGTCATAAAAAGGCAAAGCGATGACTACCTAAAACAGACCGATGGGTTAGAGTGATGCCAAAGTATCATCTGTCAAGAGTAGTAAGGAATCACCAACAAATGGTGGATACAGCAATGCACTGAGTGTATTCTCTACAGGAAAAGATAGAGGTGATTCCAGAAGATGTGTCATGATGAAAGCTTCACTGCTGTGAGCTGTAGGGTTGGTTTCAATGAATCTACCATTCATTCTAACACAAAGGCATCTGATCCTAAAAAAAAAAAAAGACACAGATGAGTGTATACGCTACAGGAAAAGTCAGAGATGATCAAGAAAATCCATGCTAATGGAAGGTTTGCTGCTGTAGGGCGTGAGTTTGATATCAATTAATCTACAATTTGTTCCGTGTAAGGTGAGGGTTGGCAATGAGTATAATGAAGAGTTCTGGGTAGAAGTAGGGGTTCACCAAAGATCAGTCTTCAGCCCACTCTTATTCATTATAGTCCTCCAGGCATTAACAGAGGAATTCAAAACAGGCTGCCCCTGGGAGCTCCTCTATGCTGATGACATTGCTCTAATAGCTAACTCATTGCCAGAACTGGAGACAAAGTTTAGGGTGTGGAAGCAAGGTCTAGAATCGAAGGGCTTTAGGATTAACTCGGCAAAAACCAAAGTCTTAGTAAGTAGGAAGGCAGTCAAATCACAATCCCCTTCAGGTAGATGGCCCTGCTCAATCTGTAGAAAAGGTGTGGGTAGAAATTCCATACGATGTACCCAGTGTAAGCTATGGACACATAAAAGGTGTAGCAATATGAAAGGTTAACCAGGAAAATAGTTTTTGTGTGTGGCAGATGCACTGGAGCAATAAACACTGAAGATGTACGGAAAACAGATTCCATCACATGCCAGGGGGAGAAACTAGAAGTAGTTAATAGTTTCCGCTACCTAGGCGAGCAAGTCTGCAGTGGGGGTAGTTGCTCTGAGAGTGTAATGACTAGAGTAAGAATAGCCTGGGCAAAGTTTAGGGAGCTCCTACCTCAGCTGGCAACTAAGGGCCTCTCATTCAGGATGAAAGGTAGACTGTATGATGTATGTGTGCGAACTGTCATGCTACCCGGCAGTGAAACCTGGGCTGTAAGGCAGCGATTTGGCAGAAACGTTAGCACGCTGGGCGAAATGCTTATCAGGATTTCGTCGTCTGCCGCTACGTTCTGAGTTCAAATTCCATTGAGGTCGACTTCACCTTTCATCATTTCGGGGTCGATTAAATAAGTACCAGTTACACACTGGGGTCAGTATAATCGACAATCCGTTTGTCTCTCCTTGTTTGTCCCCTCTGTATGTAGCCCCTTGTGGGCAGTAAAGAAATGAGAAACATGGGCTGTGATGCTGATGACATGTGTAGGCTTGAAACAAATGATCCGCTGGATGTGTAATGTCAGTGTGCATAAACGGCAGAGTGTAAGAGGCCTGAGAGGAAAGCTGGGCATAAGAAGCATCAAATGTGGTTTGCAAGAGAGGTGACTGCGCTGGTATGGTCATGTGTTACATATGGATGAGGACAGCTGTGTGAGGAAGTGTCACACCCTATCTGTGGAAGAGGCAGACCCAAGAAGACATGAGATGAGGTGGTGAAGCATAACCTTTGAATGCTGGGCCTCACAAAGGCAATGACAGGAGACCGAGACCTTTGGAGATATGCTGTGATTGAGAAGGCCAAGTAACTAAAGTGAAATCGCAGCCATGGCTGATGCCAGTGTTGCATGTCCGGCCCATTTAAGAGGACCCTTGATGCGTCAGGTGATATGATATGTTTGAGAAGACCCGTTGAGTCAAGTGAAACCAATATCGTAGCTGTGGCCAGTGCTGCCTGGCTGGCTTCTCTGCCAGTGGCATGTAAAATGCACCATCCAAACATGGTTGATGCCAGTGCCCTCTGACTGGCTCTCACGCTGGTGGCACGTAAAAAGCACCATCTGAACATGGGCAATGCCAGATCTGCTTGACTGGCTCCCATGCTGATGGCACATAAAAGGCACCATCCGAATGTGGTCAAATCCAGTCCCCACAACTGGCTCCCATGCTGGTGGCATGTAAAAGGCACCATCCAAAAGTTGTCAAGGCTAGTGCCTCCCAGCTGGTTCCCATGCTGGTGGCATGTAAACAGCACTGTTCGAATGTGAAAAATGCCATGGCTGCTTGACTGGCTCCCATGCCGTTGGCACATAAAAAGCACCCACTACACTCTTGGAGTGGTTGGCGTTAGGAAGGGCATCCAGCTGTAGAAACATTGCCAGATGAGGTTGGAGCCTGGTGCAGCCACTGGCTTTCCATACCTTAGTCAAACCATCCAACCCATGCCAGCATGGAAAATGGACATTAAACGATGATGATTATCAATAAACTGATGCAATTTCTGCTGTTTTGCCATCCATATTTGCTTCTTTCCCTAAAATTTGCACTGGTACTCACTTATTCACAGATTTATTCTTCCAAAAGGTTGTTGAAATATGAAATGTATTTAAAAAAACATACAAAAGAAGAAAAAATATTTATTTTTAAAAAAATATTTTATTTGAGTGATTGATTCTTAAATATGACGTTTTTTTTTTCGTTTTTTTTTTTTCATTTAATCAGTTGAAGTAAAAGGAGATAATGATAGTTTGATTGTTACTCGCTGCGATGTTTCTTTATTTCTGATGCAAACAAAAATATTCTTCTTGAACAACTAGAGACAATAGATATTTCAGAACCAAACAAAACAAGCCAGAAACACTCTCCATTTTAAGAAGTATAACAATGAAAGCTTTGAATAGATTGAAGATAAATGAGATATCAGAGTGTGTAAATTTAAACAATTCAGCACAAAAAAAAAAAAAGAAAAAAGATAAATTTTGCTTTCCTTTATTTTTCTTTTTTTCTTTTTTAGTTCTGCAGTCTATGATAGTTTAGATGTTATACAAACATATAAGTCTCTAATTTCTTATTTAGCAATGTCTTTATTGTCTTCAATTAGTATATCTAATGTTTTATTTAATAATTTAAGTCCTAAGCATTTCTGCTCTTTCTTTTTTTATTGACTTTCATTATTGTCTTTAGCATCTATTTTTACATGGTATTTTATAGTAGATTCTGGAAATTTTAGAGATGCACAGAATAGAATATTGTTGGAAACAAGTGTTTATTATATGAATGACTTTCTCAAAACTAAACCATTTATCTATAAAGTGATTGCAGTTATATATATATAAATTATATCTATATATATATATTTTTTTTTTTTTGCTAAATAGTTTAATAATATTAAGTATTGTACATTAACAGCAAACACAATGACCAAGCAGTTTAAGCACTAAACTAATGCATCTTTTATTTCTCTGTGATTTTCTTTGTCACTCATCATCATCATCATCATCATCGTTTAACGTCCGCCTTCCATGATAGCATGGGTTGGATGATTTGACTGAGGACTGGCGAACCGGAACGCTGCACCAGGCTCCAATCTGATCTGGCAGAATTCCTACAGCTGGATGCCCTTCCTAATGCCAACCACTCCGAGACGTTAGGAAGGTGAGACAATATTAATATCATTATATTGAACACTAACATATTGTCGTCATCATCATTGTCATTCACTTTTCTCTTTTGACAGATGTGACTTTAGGAAGTAGTGTCTTATGACTGAATGCGTCTTGCAGAAATAGGGTCTGCCTATTCCACAAAAATTGGAATACACACTGTATAGAATACTGGTATGTGTGTGTGTTTGAATGTATGCATCCGTGTGTGCATATAGGTGGAAGATAGGTCTGTATGTATAGATGTACACACACACACACACACACACACACACACACACACATATAGCATTCAGGTTTCATTCTGCAAACTAGAGCAGAATTAGGCTAGTATGCTTCAGTGAGTGTGCATGTACAAATGTGCAAGATTAGTGTGCATGTACAACAAAGTGCAAATGTATTGTGAGAAATGTTAGGTGTGAGAGGAATCAGATGTAGTGTGCAAAAGAGGAGACTGCATTCGTTTGGTCATGTGATGCATATTACTGAGGACTAATGCATAAGGAAATACTCATCATTTAACGTGGATGGAAATTATAGAATAGGTAGACTCAGGAGGACATGGGATGAGGTATTGAAGGCTGATCTCAATATGTTAAGCGTTACAAAGGACTGTGAAGACTGGTACCTTGCTGTGCTCAAGAAAACCCACCCATTACAGCCAAAATAATATCCTAAAACCACTCAGATATATTTGTATGTGCAAGACCATGTCCCTCCTCCTCTCTCTTTGACAGATCAACCATTTCCCTCCACAACATCTATAGTACTACGTGGCTGCTATACTCGCTGCTGAGCAATGTTGCACATATTACATACTTCCATTCCTCATCATCCCTACCATTTCAACCAATCACCCACTTTTCATGCTTTCATCCACCATCCTTTTCTGCCTTTTGTTCTAGACACCTCTTGTGTGCTATCGTTTTCATTACCTTCCCAAATTTACCATCATAACCATCTACAATAGACTCTTATGTATCCCTATCTCCTTCCTCTCTACAGCCCCTACACCATACACATTGTTCAACTACCTTTTGTTCTATTCTTCCTCAGCCACTTCTATATCTCCCATCTCATCCCTCTGCATACTAGCATTTCCCATCATCTGTACCTCACCCTTGTCCAGGATTATCCTTAGAAGTAGTTGATAGCTTCCATTACCTCGGCAACCAAATTATCAATAGAGGAGGAAGCTATGAAAGCATAGTTGCTAGAATAAGAATGAACAGGGCAAAATTCAGAGAGTTATGACCTTTGTTAGTAACAAAGGTCATAACCCCTAGTGTGAAAGGTCGATTGTATGATGTCTGAGTATGAACAGTTATACTACATAGCAGTGAAACACAGCTAGAGAGAATATGCGAAGGCTTGAAAGAAATGAAACCAGCACTGCACTACTGGGTCGGCAATGTCAGTGTGTGCATGTACAACAGAGTGCAAACGATTTAAAAGAAAAATTGGGTACAAGAAGCATCAGGTGTAGTATGCAAAAAAGAAGTTTGTGCTGGTTTGGTCATGTGATGCATCTGAATGAGGACAGCTGCATTGAGAAGTGCCAATATCTAATTGTAGATGGAACCCATGGAAGAAGTAGATGTGGGATGAAGTGGTGACAAATGATCTTCAGATGTTGAGCTTCACAGAGAAGATGGCAAAGAACCTGAGATCTCTGGTGATTTGCTGTGCTTGAGAAGACACATCAAGTTAAGTAAGATCATGGCCATCCATACATACAGGCTTGTCCTTTGCAATCATGCCTTCCACTCATACATACATAATCTGTCCTCTACGAAAACACCCCTGCAACCCATCTTCCCAACATCCGCATTCCACTATAAGCCCCCACCACTCTCCCTCATGTGGCTCTCTGTACACTCTCCATACCCCACCCCTCTCCCAGCCACCCTGCTTTCTCTCTCCATTACTTGCTATGTCTTTCCTATCTCTAAACTTCTCCCTTTACATTCTTATGAACATTCCCTCTCTATCACTTACAGTCCCCATTCACTGTTCCTTGTGGGGAGGTCCTGATGCATCTCCAACACTCTCTATCTTTCTCCCTAACCTCTTTTCTCTCCTTCCTGTCCTACTGGGGTATCCAAGTTTCCCCTCTATAATCAAACAACCATCTCTATCCCTTTATAATCTCTCACCTGGCACAAAGCCACGTCCCTCAGTTTGAATCCTTCTTCCAGCTGAGATGTCTTTGTCTTGCAAGCCACTTGGTGACCCTGTTGGTGTCACATAAAAAAAGCACTTTTACTGTAAAGTGTCTATGTTGGTGCCACACAAAAAGCACCCAATTCACTCTGTAAAGTGGTTGGCATAAAGAAAGGCATCCAGCCATAGAAGCTATTCCCAAAAAGAGAAATAATGTCTGGTCTAGCTCTTTGGCTTGTTAGCTCTGGTCAAACCGTGCAACCCATACTAGCATAGAAAATGGACGATGATGATGATGATGATGTTTAAAGTTGATGGTTAAACCAATCACTGCTTAGAGTTTCCCACCTGTATGTGATCATGCAAGGGATTTGCATAATTCAAGGTTCCACTCCATGTATTGACTTTCTTATTCTTCTCCTGCATTTCTAAATGTAACAATTTCTGTAGACATAATTTAAAAAAAAAATTTTTTATTGACCTTTAAATATTTCTGTTTGATTAGCTGACTTTTAATTTTCATCTCTCCTTTCTTTGTATTGGTTTGTCTTCACCAGTAATTACTATAAAATTGTCAATATTCTAAAATTGCCTCAGCTGGCAGAGAAGAAAACTCAAAAGATTAATTTTCCAAATTAGCTGCATTTGACAATTAACAAAACTCCACTGTTCCAAAAAAAAAATTTTTTTTAAACAATAAAAAAACCTAATAATAAATACACAGAAAATAGAGAAAAAAAAGAGCTAAAACTTCCTGTTTAAAATGAAAATTCTGTGGTTGACAATTGCAAGTTAAGTGTATTTCATAAGGGTTGTGTGTTCATGTGTTTAAACATGAAATAATTCTGTGTTTGACGACCACAAACAAAATGTTGTTAGCATAGGGAAATATCAGAGCTAAAAGATTCTACTGAAACTATCCAAAGAGGAATTCTATTTGGCAATAGTAGTAAACTCACTGGCTTTTTTATCTGAAATTGGCAGCTATTGTTAGAAAAGACCATCTAAGTGCAGCTTTTTTTCCAGCAAAGAAAGCTTGTGGGATTAGCTATGTACGAAATGAGAGAAAATGAGAGAAACTGTGTTGAAACTTCGTTTGGATTAAGAATTCTGCTGCTTGCTTCTATGTGAATTCAGCTGGCATTTTTTGATGTAAATTCTTGTTTATTTATTGGGGGTTTTTTTTCTCTTAAAGAACGTAAATTGATAAATGTTAGATGGATATTGAATAAGTACTAACATCAGAAAGATGAGGATGAATCTTACTTTGTATACATATACACATTTCCATACACTCTCTCATGTTCACACACACACAATATAAAGATGTAGGTAAAGAAAGTTTTATAAGATCTAACATTCTGTGGATATTCAAGCTCCACATCTCTTAAAGTATGAGTCTCAAGTGTTCACATATGTTACTATTTGTATGTGTATGTGTATTATTATTATCATTGTTGTTGTTGTTATTGTTATTATCACTATTAAAGTAAGGTGATGAGCTAGAGGAATGGTTAACACGTTGGGCAAAATTTTGTCTGTCTTCATTTTCTGATTTCAAATTCTATCAAGATCGATAAAATAATTAATAATTAAGAACTGGAGATCAATGAAATCAACTTACCCCTCCTCTAAAATTGCTGGCCTTGTGTCAAAATTAAAAATCATTATTATGATTTTTAAAAAGGTGTACTAACAGTTATTAGAACACTAGAAAAATGCTTTCCATTGAGGGGTCAGTTACGCCCTTCACCCTTTCAGGGTCAATGAAGTAAAGAACCATTGAAACACTTACCCCGCCCCGCCTACAATTGCAGGCATAAGAGGCATCAGATGTGTCGTGTACAAGAGAGACGACTGTGCTGGTATGCTCATGTGATGCCTATGGATGAGGACAGTTATGTAAAGAAGTGCCGATCTCTGTGGAGGGAACCTGTGGTAGAGGTAGGCCCAGGAAGAGATGGGATGAGGTGGTGAAGCATGATCTTTGAACTTTGAGCCTCACAAAGGCAATGACTGGTGACCAAGACCTTTTGGTGATGTGCTGTGCTTTAGTGGACCCGACAAGACAAGTGCACCCGTGCTGGTGGCATATAAAGAACATCGTTTGAACATTGGGCCTCACAGAGGCAAAGTGACTGAGTTCCTTTTGAGTGTTGGACCTCATAGAGGCGAAGTGGCTGAGTTCTTTTCGAATGTTGGGCCTCACGGAGGCAATGACCAAAACCTTTCACATTATATTGTGCTTGAGAAGAGAACCTATCAAGCCAAACAGAATCGCAGTCATGGCAGATACCAGTGTCATATAAATTGGCACCCATGCCTAAGGAACAAACTTTAGGAGTTTTACTGGGCATTTTATTTCAATCTACTTCAGCCATTTCTCTATATCTTTGCTTACTGTTCCCAATGCACCAATTATTATAAGCTCAACCATTATAGGTTCATGTGAACCGTTACAGGTTCACATGCTCCAAATTCTTCCTATTTCAAATTTTAAGGGATAGCATTTTTGGGGGTTTTTTTTTTCTTTTTTCTTTATGATCCTGGAATTGAATGGCCATGATGGGTCAATAAGTAAGCAACTTCACTTTTCCCTATCTATAATTGTTATGTCGTTTACTTTGCCTGTGACTTTCTCACTTGTTTTTTGTCCATATATCTTTCATTTCATGGTATTTCATTGTTCACATCAGACATTTTACCTCACAACATTTCTAAAATCTCCTTCTCTTCATCAGTCATCTAGATCATCGTCATTAGTTACTTTATCAGTATTCTCTGGTACTCTGCAGTTTCCATCTATTTCATGTTCTTCATCTCTTACCCCTTCACTACCACATTCTACGACTGCTGTTTCATTCTCCTTCTGCTTTTTTCTTTACCTTTCACTGAATTTCTTCAATCTCTACTCCCATAATCTAGTCATTCCTATGGATTGTTCTTGCTTGGTCTATCAGTTGTTGGGCAGATGCTTCAAAACCTCCTATTTCATCCCATATTCTCTTCATTTGATTCATTATTACTATTCTATAATTGTTCAACACTTGCTTGTTTGAGGCAAATTTCTACTACACTACTACACTTCTGTGTTGCTGCTCTATGTGAAGCGTTGTGTTTCCTTTTCTGTTGTTGAGAATGCACAAATTCTTTCCAATATTGTACTGCATTAATTTTCTTCTCTTGAGGTCTGGTTCAGTCTTTTGTTGTATTACTGCTTGTATTGTGTGTTGAGTATGTAATGCATTGGTTATTTGACTTGCTGGTGGAAGTTTATTTTACTGGATAATTGTTGTATAAAGTGTGTCTTGTGTTTGTGGGTTATTTTGTTTAGGTTGTATTATTGGATCAATAGTGTCTTGCATAGGATGTGGGTTGTTCCTATCAGGGCTATTTTTTTGGATAGTGATGATGATGTGTAGTGTTGAAGACCCAGGTATAGCTTGTATGTCTTTATTTATATGCTTTTTAATCATGTTACTATTTTTTATCCAGTTATTATTGGTATTGTTTTCACCTTCATGTCCCACATCTTGAATATTTCAATTTTGAGGTCTTTGTACTTTGACAATTTCTCCACTTCTTTTTGGACAATATTTTGATGAGAAAGGACTACAACATCTGACAGTAAGCAGGTGTTTTTTTTCCCCAATCCTTGATTATTATGTCTGGGTGATTAGCTTTTATTTCTTTGTCATTTTGAACCAGCATATCCCAGATGATTCTGGCTTGGTCATTGTCTTGTACCTTGTTTGGCACATGTTTATACCACCTCTTGTCAGTTTTGATGTCATAATCCTGGCATATAGTCTAGTGGATATAAAATAATTACTTGGCTGTGTCTGTATATATATTTAGATTTGCAGGTGGAATCCAGTTAAAATTTTCTTCAGGTCGAGTAGCCCATCGTGCTCCAAAGGTTCCTGAATAAGGATTGTTTAAGGATGTTGAAGGAAACACCCATATTTTCAGAGGTGAATTATCCAAACCCCAAAGAATTGCTCTCAACGCATGGCTGTGATGTTCCCCCACTACTTCAGCTTATGATCAGAGATACACATATCGTCAGCCACTAAAAGATGCTCAACTGGTTGAGGTCAAACAACTGACAAGCAAATCTCTGGTATTGAGCAGAATATTTGCTTATACCAAGACAAAACAATGTAAATGATAACACTTCCAATCAATTGTTGTTGTTCTTCTTCTTCTTCCTATTGTTATTGTTATTTTAATTTTTAAAGAATTGAACTTACAAATTTCCCGATAAGCAAGTGGTCATATTATTTTGTTCACTTTCTTTTTCATATGTATCGACCCTTGTCTACGTGTGTATAGATCATGGTGTATCTATGCACATAGATGCATGTGTGTACATACATACATAAATACATAGATAT
>NC_068989.1:96868596-96880232 GCF_001194135.2 Octopus bimaculoides
TGTGTGTGTGTGTGTGTGTACAGTGATGGATTCAAGGGTTTCATTTATTTATGAGTTGATTTCTTAATTTCACCAGAGTGTAAATACCTTTAATAGTGATACTAAAAAAAAAAATTTTTTTAAATTAATTCAGTTCAATTAAAAAGCATAAATAAGCAATGCACTGTAATCCACAATTTGTGAAAAAATGTATCTGAACACAGGGTATGCATTTCCCTGCCGATGCCATTTTTTTTTTTTTTCATTATTATTAATAAGGCGGTGAGCTGGCAGAAAAGTTAGCATCATCATCATCGTTTAACGTCCGCTTTCCATGCTGGCATGGGTTGGACGGTTTGACTGAGGACTGGCAAGCCAGGAGACTGCACCAGGCTCCAATCTGATCTGGCAAAGTTTCTACAGCTGGATGCTCTTCTTAACACCAACCACTCCAAGAGGAAAAATGCTCAGCACCATTTCGTCCATCTTTGCATTCAGTGTTCAAATTCCACTGAGGTTGACTTTGCTTTCCATCCTTTTAGGGTTGATAAATTAAGGACCAGTGAAAATCAAAAGCAAATCAAGATTGAAATCAAAATGGAAATTGTAGTTGTGGCCAATGGCCAGTGCTGCCATCTGTGCTTCTTATGTGCTGCTTGCACATAATAAGCACCATTCAAGCATGGGTCAATGCCAGTGCCGCCTGACCGGCTCCCTGTGCCTGTGGCACGTAAAAGGCACCATCTGAACGTGGTCGATGCCAATAACACCCCTCCCAACTGGCTCCTGTGCCGGTAGCACATAAAAGGCACCATCCAAACATGTTAGATGCCAGTGCTGCCTGACTGGTTCCCATGCCGGTGGCATGTAAAAAGCACCCATTACACTCTTGGAGTGGTTGGCATTAGGAAGGGCATCCAGCTGTAGAAACCTTGTCAAATCAGATTGGAGCCTGATGCAGCCTACTGGCTTGCCAGTCCTCAGTCAAACCGTCCAACCCATGCCAGCATAGAAAGCGGACGTGAAACGATGATGATGATGATGATGAAACACTGGATTTGAATGTAATCGACTGGTCCCCTCCCCCAAAATTTCAAGCCTTGTGCCTTTAGTAGAAAGGATCATTATTATTATTATCAATATTACCATTATCACCATCTCAATATCTTTTCTCTTTCTTTTACTTTTATTTTGTTTAGAAGTGGCTCAAAGAAAAACAACTGGAAATTATATCCGGCAGTAATGTATGAAATGGCACGGGTTGCCAAGCTGAACACTGGTCGGGCCTGTCTTCTTACCCAGGACAAAAAGTGCATGTTTAAGGTAAGATTTTTGCTCTTTGCATAAATTGAAAAAAGATACAATTACATTACAATCGTCATAGAGACTATGATTTTAGTATTTTTGCTATTATTGAACATCAGTCTTTCATCAAACATCTATAGACCTGCTCACTGACATTCTTCTCCATCCAGCTGAGAAGTTATCTTTTCTTTTTGTTTGTAGAATTGTCAGAGCATTGGAAATGCCTTGTAATATTTCTCCTAACACTTTACATTATGAGTTCAAATCAAACTCAGCTCAGCTTTACCTTTGATCTTTTTGTGGGGTTAATAGCAGCAACTAATTCGTCCCCCGCCACACCAAAAATCAGTGACTCACTGCCTAAATTAGAAACCATTATTATTATTATTATTATTATTATTATTATCAAAGAATCATTAGCACCCCAAGCAAAATGCTTAGTGGCATTTTGTCCATCTTTAGGTACTGAGTTCAAATTCTGCCAAGGTTGACTTTACCTGTCATCTTTTTGGTGTTGATAAAATAAGTACCGGTTGAACTCTGGAGTCGATGTCATCAACTCATCCCCTCCCCCCAAATTAGTGCCCTTGTGGAAAAATTTGAAGCCATTATCATTATTATTATTCAAATCAGTAAGCTTTGTATTTCATTCTTGTAGGGTCTGTGTGGTGTATTAAACTGATTCACGCTCTACCCATAAATTCCAAGCCTTTGGCCCATGTTAGAAGCAATGATCATTGTTGTTGTCAGCAATAACAATGGTGACAACAATGACCATTGCTTCTAACATCTGCACAAATATGTGAATGATCCCTACATGGAACATCTCTAAGAAATAGTTATCTGGTTTGTTGTTTGATACACACAGGTTTCTTTTAGTTTTCATCTACCAAATCCACTCCCAAGTCTTTGATCGGACTTGGGCTATAGTGGAAAACACTTGCACCAAGTTGTCTAGCAGTGAGACTGAACCTGAAACCATATAACTGGGAAATGAACCTCTAAATCACATGCCTATATCTTCCATATAATGGTTATATATTCTATATAAATTCTACATTGCATGTAATGCAGAAATTAAGGAGGAAACTGATATATTCTTATACAAATTGATATTTCTGTGGATTTATTGATCATTAGCAGAGGTTTCATGAAAGGTTCCATTTAAATATATTTTTTAAAAAAAAACACAAAAAAGCAAAAGTAAAAGTAAAATAATAAAATAATTGAAAATAAAAAGGTGCAATTATGATTTATTACAGCTATTTCTGCTCAATTTATCTAAGGTTATTATTAAAAGGGAATACCTTATCCTTTATTTTCTACTTAATACTGCAACAGAGATGTCAGTTTTGTCTATTAAATAGCAATAAGCTTAAAGCAACCAATAAAGAGAAAGATTTTGTATTTGTTCAGGATACTTTATTAAATTAATGAAAACAAATTGAAGATTGTTTCTTATTTTTAATTGCTCTCTGCTTAACTTTTTGTATTTATTTATTTATTTAATTATAGACAGTAAGTAAACAAATATTTGGATTAGAATTATGAAAATTTAAAAATAAAAACATTTCCAAATTATGCAACAAGGAATATCATTTGGTTGTTCATTTAATTGGAATAAATATTCATTATTTTTACATTTCCCATCATTAGTTCTAAGTATTTGTGGGGGTTCTTTTTTCTGTTTACTTTCCTCTCTACATAGGATTTATTTTTCTAATTTACTGGTTCCAAGTCAGTAGTTTCTATGTTTTGGCAGAGTTTTGTGTGTGTATGAGAGAGGGATGAAGAGAAAGAGGAGAGTGTGGTGGGGTTCCCAGTTACTTCTCATATCCAGCCTCTCATTAGTTGTATTGAAATAGTTCTTTATGAAGCTATTAGACATCACGACATTACCTACAACATAGACTGAGATTTATCATTGATTTCAGCCTCCTTTCTAATGTAATTAACGAGAATAGTGGTCATTGAGCCGTCTGAAGTAATGAGAGAAAGAAGTTATGGATAATCTTAGTATTCTCTGTTCATAAAGCAAATTGAAAGGCTGTAGGTGGCTGGAGTGCTAAGAGTGTTGATCGACTTGCTCAAGGCTCTTGTTACTGTATTTCTCTTGAAATACACTGCTTTTATTTCAATTAATTTTGAAAATCATGAAGAATTTAGTGAAATTACTTTGTCATAATAAATCTGGTATTTGGAACATAATTTAAAATTAAGATTTTAATTTGGATTACTTTTTAAAGCATGAAATTTGCATCATGTATCCACAGTTGTCTAGAGTCAGTAATAAAAGGGTTAAAAATATGATTCATTTCCTGTCTCTAGTACTATGTAGCAGTCAGGGCTAAGTTATTTAACACTGACTGGCTCAATCTTATTTGGCAGAGGTCATTCCTTTCTAATCATATCAGGAAAAATTCATCTCAACTCTGCAGGCTGAGAAAACATTCAGAAGTGTTATAGTGCTGCTGGTTCTCAGGTATTTATTTACTATCAGTTACCTGGTTACACTGAGAAATAAGTATCTCCTCTTTAAATTTAACTTTTATGCCCTGAATTTTGTGAATCATAGTTATAGATTTCTGTTTAACCATTCACTGATTCATTCCATTTCTAGTGGTGAGAACGACAGAATGTGTCTGTCCAACTTGACAAAATCAATACCATCATCATTTAAAGATCAGTTTTCCATGCTGGCATGGGTTGGACAGCTTGACAGGAGCTGGCAAGGCCAGGGGCCACATTAGGTTCCAGATTCTGTTTTGGCTTGGTTTCTACAGCTGGACTCCCTTTTTAATGCCAACCACTTCACTGATTGTACTAGGTACTTTTTATTTGGCACCATAACTAGTGCTTCTTACATGGCGCTAGCACCAGCACTTTTTTATGTAACACCTTGATTTTAGGATATCAACAAGGCATTTTTTTTATGTACCAGTTTATGTTCTGTCTAGTTGGTTTATCTGGCATTTCTTTACCCACCTGTTACCCTTTACTGTTAATTTGGTCACTTAAGTAACATATTAACTTGGTGAGGAGGGCGTTGTTGGACATCCTGTGGGATGAAAAATAAGACCCATCAAAGGGCAGATGAACTCCTGAACAGTCAACGGCCAGCCAACAAAATGTTGGCCTGCCTGCCCAGCCAGTGGGATGGCGTCATCTTATGGCTAAAACAGCACAAAGATCGAAGAGAAATGGAAAAGGGCCTCATTCCCCTGCATGTCAATCGGGCTACGCCATGACGGTGGAGTGCAACCCGAGTGATGAGAGGCTGCTAAGAATCACAGGTTCCCGTGGGCCATCATGGAACAGGGCTAACTAACTGCAGGTCCTTGACAGGGTGGCAAGAATTGAACCACCTAATGGAGGAGAGGAAGAAGATCAGGTGCGACGTGTTAGGGCTGTGCGAGACCCACCAGAAGAAGGGGGTGAGTCTACGATGGCAAAACGGATATGCTGTGAGATTAGGGAAAGCAGAAGGTACTAGATTGGTCGGAGGTATCGGATTCATCGTAAGTAAGGAATGGGCTTCAAGGGTTGCTTCTTGCCAGTTCATATCATCACGGATTGGTGTACTAAACGTAAACCTCTCTCAGAGAAGGCCACCCTCAAGATTGTGCAGACCTATGCTCCCACAAGTGCCAGCTAGACAAAGGGCTGGCTGTGAAGTCCACTTACACTGTCGTGATGGGAGACTTCAATGCAGAGGTTGGACATGGACGACAAGGGGAAGAGAAACGAAAGAGGAGAACGTTTGGTTACCATGGCAGAGGCGAGGCAGCTCTACATCGGAAACAGCCTATTCAGGAAGAAGGACAAGAAGAGATGGACTTGGGTATCACTGAACTCTGAGCACCAAAACGAGATCGACTACATCCTGGTCGATAAGCAACGCATATTACATGACGTTTCCGTCGTAACACCATTCAACACCAGCAACGATCATTGTCTGGTGAGGGCGAGGGTCGTCATCAACGGGATGAGGGAGAAGAAGGCACTGCATTTGGCGTGGAAAGGAAAACGCGTCCGAGTCTTCAACAGGTGAAGCTGCAGGAAACCTGGTGCAAAGGAGATGACATAAACGATGACTACAGCTCATTGATAGGGAAACTGAAGGAGTGTTTAAGCAAGGCTAAGGGAGAAGAAGGGGAGAGTCTGGGAGGAAAGTACGAAGTTACTCGAGAAGAGGAAAAATATGAAGAGGACTATTGAAGATCACCATGAATATTCCCTTCTCAACAGAGTGATTTGTCAGCAACTAAAGAGAGACTTTGAGGCATAACGGATGGAGAAGGCCGCAGAGGAGAAGAAGAGCCTCAAGAAATGCAAGAAGGACATGGCGCAATATAGATCGGAGGTGACAGCCCTGAAGAATACAGATGGAGTACTGGTCAACGATAAAGGTGAGATGGAAAAAGTTTACGAAGACTTCTACACCAAGCTCTTCAAGTTTACCGGAAATGTCCAGCCATTACCACCACTTTGACAAGAAGAAAATGTGCCACCTATCCTTGTCAGTGAGGTCGAAAGAGCCATCGGCTTGACGAAAAACGGAAAGGTGCTATGGAAAGACGTTATAACATCGGAGGTGTTAAAGTCAGGCAGAGAGCAGGTCCGGAAAATCTTCGCCAAGCGATTCATGCACTATCTAGACGAGGGAAGAATTCCCTTGCAGTGGAAAGGGTCAAATACCATCCTGCTATATAAGAAGGGCAATAGAGAAGAGCTAAAGAATTACTGACCCATATGCTTGCTGTCTCATGTGTACAAGCTGTTCACAAAGATAATTCTGAACAGGTTGTCACGTTATCTCGACGAACAACAACCGAGGGAGCAAGCTGGCTTCCATAAGAACTACAGCACGATGGACCATATATTTACTCTAACACAACTGCTTGAACGAGCGAATGAGTACAAGCTGCATCTTTGCATTTAAACCAACGCAGTGTTGAACTCACTGCAGAGGCAGGGAGTCGAGGCACAATATGTGCAACTGCTCAGGGAGGCAAATTCCGGATGCACCACGAACATAGCTCTGCTGCCATCACCTGTATGAGTGCTGGTCAAGAAGGGATAGAAGCAAGGAGATACGATATCTCCAAAACTTCTCACCGCATGTCTCAAGCAGATCATCAGAGGCATCGACTGGCAAGGCGGTGTCAACATCAATGGCGAGCTACTCACCCACCTCCGTTTCACTGATGACATCGTAATCATCATAGAAACCACGGATCAGCTTCAGACCATGCTGACGGAGCTCGACATCAAAAGCTCTGAAGCAGGCCTCAAGATGAACCCCATGAAAACGAGGGTCATGCAGTCCGATAACGTACCAACAGGTTGAATGGTGGTCGGCAGTGATGAAATAGAGGAGGTAAAGGAATATGTCTACCTGGGACAGGAAGTGAATATGTGCCGAGACATTGAAAAGGAGATCTCACAGAGAATAAGGGCCAGATGGAAGGCGTTAAATGACATAAGGGATGTGCTCAAGGTAAGGTTGGACAGGACCACCTGTGCCAACCTCGTAAATAGCACAGTTCTACCTGCAATGTTATATGGTAGTGAAACAATGGCTACAACAAAGAGAGAAGAACAGAGATTGGTAATGGCTGAAAGAGCCATGGAGAGGTCAATGTTTGGAATCTCGTTGAGAGAGCACATTAGTAGCGAGGTCATCAGACAGAATTCCGGCCTGAGGGATGTCAACGTAGAATATACACGCAGCAAGTTTAGATGGACACGTCACCCGGCTCACCGATAATCGGTGGACCAGGCGGAGTTGTCGAGAGGTAACCCCCGCAATCGGAAACGACCACTCGGAAGGCCTCCACGATGGTGGAGTTACAATTTGAGGAGGGGGATTGGGACCACGTGGATGAGGAAGATGTGATCCAGAGAAGAGTGGGCAGTATGCTGTGACCAGTGGTGCCAAATGGATGCCCAATGGACTGGTCGGTCAAGGTGATCAAGGGGATTATTAACTACTTGTAAGAGTCCTCCAAACAATTAAAAGAATTTATTTTATTAGTGCTTGTACTGTTAAATACTTCTTCTTGTCTGTTATATATGAAGTCACACACACACACATATATAGATATAGATATATATGCCAGAGTAAGCACATGTGAAACAAGGTGGAAAAAAACAGTACTCGAATACCAGAGGTAGAACAACATGCTTTATCATTAAAGCTGCAAAAACATCACAAAAACACTCAGAGTTTCACGTTCTTATTTGTCAGGGGTTTCTTTTCAGTTTCCATCTACTAATTTTTCTTACAAGATTTTGGCACAGAACAATTATCTTGAGTGTCACACAGTGGAACTGAACCTGAAACCATGTGGTTACAAAGTGGACTTTGTAACCATACAGCCATACTGGCATGTGTGTGTAAAGTAAAATAAGCAGACAGGAAAACTTAGAAAGCTTAGATCTTTTGTTGACAATACTTTCTTGCCAGAAATGTTTTTGTTTGACCGACCTTCTTTTTTGCTGTTTTGCTCTACAATTTGAGCTTTTATGTCTGATTTTTCCACACTCAAAATATGTTTCCACACCCATAGCATGGATTGGATCTCGACATTTGTTTGTTTTTTTTCTTATCTGTTATAGATTGATACATTCACGAACATGAGTCCAACCCCTTTCTTCAGCCTTATCCATGTCATATCTTAAATTTATAATCCTCTGCCACTGCCTGTAGAGTTAATTTTTGGTCTTGTTCTAATTTAGTTAATACCTGGGAAAGTGTAGCTGCATCTTTGCTAGCAGTTAGCACTTGAACAAAAATTAGACATTTGAACATGTCTGGGGTTAATTCATTTAATTTGAATTTTTCACATTCTCTGTTTACCACCCAAGCATGGTGACAAAATTTTTATCTTTTTTTTAACCAAATTTAAGCACTGCCAGCAAGTATTGAACTGGAAACTTCTTTCACTGAAAATCTTTGATAAAATGTTGTTTCATGAAAACAAATCTCACCTGATTTCTTTGGCAAAATATAATTACAATAGCTTTCATGTTCGGCAGGGGAAAACTTTCTTAAAAGTAGTCACACTTTTTTCTCATTAGTCCAATTGTTACATTTTTCTTTGAATCTTCAAAAATATGCAAAGAAAGTAATATCTTCTTCTGGATTATAAGTGGCTGTGTGGTAAGTAGCTTGCTTACCAAGCACATGGTATCGGGTTCAATCCCACTGCATGGCACCTTGGACAAGTGTCTTCTACTATAGCCTCGGGCTGACCAAAGTTTTGTGAGTGTATTTGGTAGACGGAAACTGAAAGAAGCCCATCGTGTATATATATATATATATATATATATATATGTATGTATGTATGTATGTGTGTCTGTTTTGGTCCTCCCAACATTGCTTGACAACTGATGCTGGTTTGTTTATGTCCCCGTAACTTTGCAGTTGAAGAAAAGAGACAGATAGAATAAGTACTAGATTTACAAAGAATAAATCCTGGGGTCAGTTTCCTCAACTAAAGGTGGTGCTCCAACATGGCTGCTGTCAAATGACTGAAACAAGTAAAAGAATAAAAAAGAATAAACTCTCCAATCAAATTTGGCATGAACGACCAAGAAGTACTTTCAGCTTTCTTCAACATTAATTCCAGCAACTGTTGCTATTGTTGTTGTTGCTGTTTCAACTGCACCATGCGAGTCAATAAATCCTCTATGCAAACAATTCTTTTCTTTGGTTTCCATACCAAAAATTCAACCGTCTGATGCAAGCTTTGAATATCTTGTCACCACGTTTATATCTTTGGTTGCAGATATATGATTTTAACTAAGGGCAGGGCCAAAGCAATGTAGTCACAAATGTAACTTCTGACTACCAACACTCAACATTCCAATGTTTTCTTCTTTACTCCAACAAAACACACGTTACTCTTTATAAGAGTTCAACGAGTCACCTTGTAATCACATAGAGGTATTAATGTCTATCATCAAACCACTTTTTAAAGCACAATGAATCACCAATCATCTTCTTCCTTTGTTATCTCTGAGAGGCTCAACATCTGAAGGTCGTTTTTCACCACTTCATCCCATGTCTTCCTGGCTCTTCTATTTCCACAGACTCCATCCACATTTAGAGATTGATACATCTTTATATGGCTGTTCTCATTCATATGCATCATATGACCAATGCATTTTTCTTTCAAGCACACTGCATCTGATACCTCTTATGCCCAATTTTTTCTCTCAGCACATTTACACTGACATTGCACTTCCAGCAGAGCATACTAGTTTCATTTCTTTCAAATCTTTGCATGTCCTCTGCATTCACAGTCCATGTCTCACTACCATGTGGCATTGCACTTTCTACAGAAGCACTATACAACCTACCCTTCGTTGTGAGGGAGAGGCCCATTATTACCAGCAAAGGTAATAGCTCTCTGAACTATTTCTCATGTCAAAGTCTGCCTACATCCTGTATGATATCACTGCTGTCTTCCCAGCAAATTCTGTTCCTTTGTTCTTTGCCTGTGAGGAAACTGACTGACAGGTTCCTCCCGCACTTTCCTTCATGCACACAGCACACTTCTCTACACACCTCCATTCTGATGTACTTACATTGACTGTGCCTGTTGTAAGGAAGTGAATGGGAAGATGGGGAACAGAATTCAACACCTGTAAAGGAGAAATTTTGCAGTGACATTTACCAGCAGGTATATCAATCCACCGATTGCCCAGATCTGTAACTAGTTGCATTCAAAGCCAACTAGATACAATTAGTGACTGACAAAAGAACAGAAGTTACATAATCACCTTCATTAACTAACAACTGTTTGTGTTATAAGAAGCATTGCACTAAGAACAAAGTGCTTGTGCATATAGGTAGTTTGTAGTGAAGAAAATTGTATGTGTGAATGTATATATGTATGTATAATATACATACATATATATACAAACATATATATACATACATGTACTATATATACAAACACATGCATATGTGTGTGTGTGCATATTTCATTAAACATTAGGTCAATTGATGAACAAAAAAATCTTATCTCTTTGCTTTAGTGTTCATAGTTATAAATAAGTGACATAAGGAGACACTGCTCACTGTTGTAAGCATCAATGCCATCACACAGCTGTTATAAGTTTTTGTCAGTGCTTAATACAAATACTGGTTATAAACACTGAAAGAGGTTACAGATGCCTTCAAAAGTAATATTGTACATTCTACAAGACATGCTAAGTACATTGTTCTCCTACACGTGTTTAATTATTAATAAAGTCAAACTAATAAGCATTATTTTTTTAGATTGAAATTAATTGATAAGTAGGAAGAAAATAGCCTTGAGAAAGGTAGTGTCAGATTTGCTATAATGCATCTTGTATTCAAATTATACTCCTGGCATTTTCTTGAAATTCTGCTCTAAAACTGTATTTTATGATTAAGCAGACGGTTCAGTCTACTGCATTGTTATGGGCTTTCATTTTGAAGAATATTACTTGCAACAGACTTGTACATCGTGCATGGAGAACATTTTATCTCTCATCTACTTAATGCTGCAAAAACGAAAATTGAATATGAATCTTTGTAATTCATAGAAAGATTAACAAGATTTCTTTCTTGCTCTCTCTCTTTTCTGTTTTCTTCTCTTCAAATATAAAATAGTTTCTAGCTTCTGAAAGAATGATTTGATGCCAAATGGCAGAACTTTCTGATGAGGAATAATGAGCTGTTGGAATAATGCTTTAACCTTTAAACCTATACACCTCTTTATATTTAACTTACAGCTATTTTATATAAAGTTTAAAAGAATACAGTGCCAAAGAATCAAAGAATATGAGATTATTTCACTGAAATTTTTCTCTTACATAAACAGATACTTGTTTAATATCTTCTTTTTTTTTTTTTTTTTTTTTCAAGACTACCTCTGCTTGAATGTCTCCAAGATGCTGTTGATATTTGCTCTGTTTAAAATCGTGTCTTTAAAAGTCATGTATGTAATATATAAAAAAAAAAGAACTAGTTTCATGTTTAAGCATGTTATTGAACATGACAATAGTCAGACAAGTTAATAAGGTAACCAATGTTCCCAGTAAATCTCTTCAGGTTATTTATTTGCTCCAACATATAGTAACAACTTCCAGTGCCTTGCTCTATTTCAAGCAAAAGATTTGAGAAACTTAACATCCAGTATACCATCAACTTCCATCTTACACATTCAAATTTCGTGATCAACTTCTAATTAAACTGTCTTCTTATCCTCTAATAGTCATAAAGTTATAATTTACAGACATCAGGGTTCACAAAATATACATTTAGGATGTATACAGTCAAAATGGAAACACACACACACACACACATATATATA
>NC_068989.1:96880242-96881196 GCF_001194135.2 Octopus bimaculoides
TGGCACACATGTAGAGACAGGTGCATAGATTGGAATGCGGTTTGTATTTTTTCCTAGCCCCCATAGTTACCGCGAAAATAAATTAAAACAACCTGCGTGTGTGAGTGTGTCACTGAAGCCATTCATACATACATAACCACTCTCTCTCTCTCATTCACTCACTACAAAAACTGAATGACATTTCAGTTCTGTCTTCTGTCTGTCTGTCTCTCTCTCATACACACACACCATCAACATTACTCTCTCTGTCTCTTCACACACACTCACAAAAGCAATTCATATATACACCACACATTCTGTCTTGCACACCTCATCAAACACACGCACGCACATCAATTCTTCTGTCTCATGCAACTTCAAAAGAACGTCACTCATACAACCTTCTCTCTGTGTCTCTTTTGCTTTCACACCGACTTCAAAAGATCCCCTTTTTTCCCCAAATACATATCAAAAAAATATTTTCACTTGTCTGGGCATTGCTATTACAGACAAATTTACAACAATTCGACTCGAGAGATAAACACAAACCACCTCGTGCTGACTGCAAAATTCCTGCCAAATTATATGAAAAAAACACACACATACACATCCATTTCATGTATCTTCTTTCAATTTCTGCTCTCTGATTAGACAAACATCTAATACAATAGCTTTCAGCTATATTTTGTTCTCTAAAAAGGTACGTGTCTATTTTTTCTATAAGCGTATAACAATGACTTATTCTATACTCCTCCACTTAGCTTTTATGTTCACTTTTCTTAAATTGGATATGTCTGCTATTCAGTTGCAGAACTTTGGCAGTACAGTTACAAATCATTTCTGCTTTACTTCTTACATACAATTTCCCCGTAAATTCTTACGGCTTCATTTTTTGGTGATGATTTGAAATGTCAAACATTTTCTGACTGTTAAAGCAATTCTTAACGTCAACTTCTTAATGCCTCTTCTATTTTT
>NC_068990.1:0-3204 GCF_001194135.2 Octopus bimaculoides
TATGTACATGTGATTGTATGTGTGTATGTATATGTGATTGTATGTGTGTACGTATCTGTTTGCTGACAAAGAGTCATGATTCTCAACTCTCCAAGCCTTGGTAGATTTTGTAATCCCGAGTAAGCCCTGATCCAATCTGAGAGATTTATAATGAAAGATACTCCAGATCTTCCTCTCCTGTCTTTTAGTTCATCAAGGAATACATTATTTAATGTATCCTCTTTTCACAAAGATAGGAAAGTAAGATTTGAAGGTAATTTGGCCGTTATTTCTATCAAATCCAGTCACTACAGAGACATTTTGTTGGATTCTACAAGTTGACTGGTACCAGCACCCCTTCATCAAATACTAGTGAAATACCCCCACCCCCCTTCACTACCGTCTCATCACTAATTGTTTCTAGCATAGGCACAAGACCTGAAACCAGGATTAATTGAGAGCATTGACTCCAGTACTTGACTGGTACTTTATCTGTCAAACCCCAAAATAATGAAAGGCAAAGTTAGCCTCAGCAGTATTTGAACTCAATGTAAAGCGCCTGAATAAATACTGCATAACCATTTGCTTGATGAAAAAACAAAAGAGATTTTTTTCCCACTGATATAATTCTTTTGTCTTTGCCTTGTGACAAGGCCACTACAGACAATGAAACAAATATTGATTTTATATTGACATTTTAGATGTTGTGTAGGAAGTGTCGTAGTACCACTGGAGCAAACCAGCATCTGTAGCATGTGCTGCACTGATTACAGACCACTTTATAGCATCTCTTCTAATGTTTCTTGTGAGACTTTTTATTGTTGTATCTTTTGTTTTGTTGTTTTTTTCTTTTTACACTCATAAAATGTCCACTCTATAAGGTGGTTGGTGTTAGGAAGGGCATTCAGCCATAAAAAACCCTACTAAAACAGTCAGTGAATCCTGGTGCAATCTTCAGCCTAGCCAGCTTCTGTCAAACCGTCCAACCCATGCTAGCACAGAAAGCAGACGTTAAATGATGATGATGATGATAACTCTAGTTCTGTACTAAAAATGCCTTCGTCTCTTGTGGCCAATAACAGAAATCATCATCATCAACATCAACATCTTTATTGTTGTTGTCATCATTCTTCTTATAGCAATGTATCGTTCAATAATTTTTCTAGTTTCAACCGAGGAGAAACTTTTACCAGTGTGACTAAATTTTTCATGTTTACCTTTTTTGATGATGATGATGATGGTCATGATGATGATAAAGGTATTGGTAGTGATGAGGGTGGTGGTGGTGGTGGTAGTGATGGGGAGGGTGGTGGTGTGGTTACTTTGTATTTTGCTGTTGTTATTATCTTCAAAAGCCAGATGTAAAGCAAAAGGTGATGTTCTTGTTGTTTGTGTCTTTGCAGGAGAACCACCCTCGGTGTCTGTGTCACGTGTGTGGATTCACATCAGAACATGCATATGTAATCAAGCGTCACATGATGAGGCACAGTGCTGATGGTTGCACTTGTGAGTTGTGTGGCAAAACATACAAGGTGAGTTGAACAGTGGTGTAGGGTAATGTTTGTAGTAGTAGTAGTAGTAGTTGTTTAGTTGGTTGAGAGAGTTGATTGTTAACACCTCTCACTTGTGAGTTGAGTGGTAAATGTTACAAGGTGATTAGTGTAGATATACTGTATGTAGTTTTGGTGGAGCAGTTATTTTGTATATATTAGTTTTGTTGTTATTGTTGATGTTTATCCCAAGTCATTCCTGAGTGAGAAGGCCTGTAATCAAGAGGTATTCCAGCTGTGGCTATCCTGACTTTTATTCTATATCACTATTCTTTTACTTGTTTCAGTCATTTGACTGTAGCTATTTTTGTATGGATTTTTTTCCCATTTAAAAAAAATTTGTGGGATGATATTTGAGGGATTTGCGGCTGCTATTTTTAGCTGATCAAGAGGACCATGTAGTTGATCTTTTGCTGCATTGTGTGGTGACGATATATGTCTATAAGTGTGTTTTATACTGGTTGCAGTTGTCTAGTAGTGTTAGTGTGTTGTATAGGAAATGTTAGTGTGAACATATTAGAATGCTGTATGTGATAACGTTGGTGGTTTTTGTATGAGGAATAGTAAAACATGGATGTATTGTGTAGTGTAGTTGTGTTACTGTACAACTAGCAGAGGTGCATGGTTTAGTGGTTAGGGTGTTGGACTCATGATTATGACTAAAGTGTCTTTAAAACAAAACAAGATCTCTTCCTGTCAAGGTTTCCAGATGAGCCTACCTCACATCAGAAAACACAGATGAGGGCAGTGGCATCAAACTCCCTCATTGACCAAATGCCAGATATCAGAGGAGGTCTCAAATAATGGTGTAGCAGTCATATATATGTGTGTGTGTGTGTGTGTGTGTGTGTGTGTGTGTGTGTGTGTGTGTGTCTGTATGAGAAGACCCGGCAAGACAAGTGCAACCCTAACCCGTGGCCTTTACCAGGGGTGTAGCCAGCCCACTTATGCGTACCTTTCCTTCTTTGGACACAAAACCCTGCTTGCGAAGACCTGTTGAGGCAAGTAAAGGCGAAATCGAAATTGAACCAAATTCGATGACTGGCACTCATGCCAACCTTCCTTTATTGGACACTAAACTCAGCCTGCGAAGACCTGTTGGGGCAAGTGAGATCGAAATTGAACAAAATTCGATGACTGGCACCTGTGCCAGTGGAGCGCTAATACCACCATCGAGCGGGATCACTGTCAGAGCAGCGGTTTCACTTCTCAGATAGCTGGTCCCTCTACTGGGTCAACATTTGGCAGGCTCTCCTCCTCCCATTCATTCTCCACATTCAGCAGTCTTTCATAATGACTTCTCCAGGCCCCTTTCTTTTCCAAATCATTAAAAGCAAGTGAACCATCATCCATGCAGACACATTTTTCTCCTGTGACATCACAATTTTCTTTCACACAGTGTCTTGCAATCCGAAATACCTCAGTTCTTTGGTCCTCATGTCGCTGGACATCGGCAAATTTCTTCTTTTCTGCTTCGCCCTTGGCTATGTATACCTGCCGCCCAGCCTCCCTTTTGGCTATCTGGTACAGTTCCCTGCTACACCCACCCTTCCAAGCTTTCCAGGCCTGTTTCTTTGCTCCAATGGCTTTGTCTACCGCATACACATACACACACACGCGTGTGTGTGTATATATATATATATATATATATATATATATATATATATATATATAT
>NC_068990.1:5278-8476 GCF_001194135.2 Octopus bimaculoides
TTCATTCTCTTTATTAAGCAATCTATCGTAGTGGCATCTCCAGACCTCTTTCTTTGCATCCTCATTTAATGCAAGCGTACCATCATCCATGCGAACACATTTCTCTCCTACAACATCACTATTCTCTCTCCTACACTGTCTTGCAACACGAAATACCTTGAGTCTTTGGTCCTCACGGCGCAGAACATTGGCAAATCTTTCCTTATCTGCTTCCCCTCTGGCTAAATAAACCTGTCGCCTAGCCTCCCTTCTGGCACATTGGTACAATATGTGTGTGTATATATATATATATATATATATATAATACAAAGAAAGTTAGGAGGTATGGGATGAATATATTTAGTTCACCAGTTGATATCCTTTGGATGACAGCCAAATTGCAGCCAGCATCATGCAAAATAATTAATTTTATCGTATAATAAATTATTTTACATGCCAGCAGTATTGTGTATGCTATAAATTACTTAGTATTATTGTACATTATATAAATGAATGCAGATATAGAGGGCTACTTCTTCAGATAAACAGAATATGTTTACATCAATTTTTTCAACTCTAGCGTACACATACAAAAAAAATCATCTTCAAGATGTTAACATATGGAAGATCCATTTTGAGCGTGGCCGTTGCCAGTACCGCCTGACTGGCTCCTGTAGGATTTTCGAGCGAGATCGTTGCCAGTGCCCCTGGACTGGCTTGTGCGGGTGGCACATAAAAGACACCATTTCGAGCGTGGCCGTTTTCGTGCGGGTGACACGTAAAAGCACCCACTACACTCTCTGAGTGGTTGGCGTTAGGAAGGGCATCCAGCTGTAGAAACTCTGCCAAATCAGACTGGAGCCTGGTGTTGCCATCCGGTTTCACCAGTCCTCAGTCAAATCGTCCAACCCATGCTAGCATGGAAAGCGGACGTTAAATGATGATGATGATGATGATGATATATATATATATATATATATCATCATGATTTGTATAGAACCTGTATATATTGAAGATTGACATATTTACACATATTTGTATATATTTCATTATTTGTATAGGACCAGTATATATTGAAGATGCATGTGAAAATGGTTCACCTGCCTGCAGAAGTGCTTTACGAATGTACAATATGTGCCAAAAAGTTCACAAGGAAAGCTCATCTAAAGCGACACCTCCGAATACATGACCCAGAGAAACCTTATAAGTGTCCACACTGTGAATACAGGTAAGCTCCATCTTACGTGTTGTCATTTCAATAAGAACTACTAGAGCAGTAGACTAAGTGCTTCACCTGGTTATTTAGTTATGCTAATGAATGTGCTATGTTAAAAATATCATGTCTCATCCTAGTTGTCAATGGTAACAATATCTGGTAGATTAGCCTTGATATCCCTGCCTGTGTGTACTGGTATTTCCCAGAGTATAATTGATTTAGCACTCTTGGAAGCCTTTTCTTGTGTCTGCCTCCTGCTATTTTCTTTTTGTTGGCATTTCATAGTGCTGACACAACTTCTAATTATGTAAGTCTTATTGTTTTCATGTCAAGGGATGTGTTCTTTCTTGAGTAAGACTGCTCAACCAGATTGTATACTTGTTTGTTTCTCCATTCACCCATATTCTGCAGTTATTTACTTTACTAGTACAACTGGTGGTGTTTGTGGTGGTGGTGAGCTGACAAAATGCTCGGTGGCATTTCTACCTCTCTTTTTATGTCATGAGTTCAAATCCTGCTGAGGTCGACTTTGCCTTTCTTCCTTTTGGCGTCGATAAAATAAAGCACCTGTCAAGTAATGGGGTCGTTGTGATTGACTTGACCCCACTCCTCAAAATTACTGGCTTTTTGCCAAAATTTGAGACCATTATCATTATTATTGAGCTGAGAGCAGCGCATATCATCAAAGTTACACTGGGGTACAAATATACGAAGCCCAATATACCCATCTTGACTTTCCATCTGATAAGCACATGCATCACAACCGTATGTGTGTGACATGGTGATCTCATATTAAGATAAACAGTGCATGACTTCGCAGGTGGGCCCAGTTGGAATTTTCTTCAGGTTAAGTAGCCCATCCTGCTCAAAAGGTCCCTCAATAAGGTTTGTTTAAGGATGGTGAATGAAACACCCATATTTCCAGAGGTGAATTATTCAAACCCCTAAGAACTCTTCTCAACACATGGCTATGATGCTCACTACTCCGGCTCATAATCAGAGATGCACATATTGTCAGCCACTAAGGGCTGACAATATGTGCCTTGTGCCTATAGTAAAAAGGTTTATATTACTCTTATTTTTATTATTATTATTTGCTAGTGTTTGTTTTGTCTTGCATCCTTCTGGAATAAATAAAATAAAGAACCAGCCAAGTACTGTGATTGATATAACTGATTAACCCCATTACCTGAAAATTCATGGGATTATGTCTAAATTAGAAACAGTTGGCAGAATCATTAGAACAGTGGAAAGAGATACAATGTCATACTGTCTCTGGTTCTTTACAATCTGAGTTTGAATGTTGCCTTGGAATGTTTTAATATTAGAGATATCGTGATATAGCCTCAGTTGGATTGTGAATAAGGGGACTAAGGTTTGTTATGATTTGTAATACCTACAACAATTTTTCCGTTTGTCTTCCCAGAGGTTGTGAAAGGTCAGACATCTCTAAACATGTTCTCATACATGATGAACCGAAGCACATCTGTGAGGTCTGTGGAAAAGCATTCCGACACATAAAGAACAAAGAGCTACATGTCAAAAGGTATGATTTAAGCATTCAGCTGTGAAAAGATGCAATGTGTGATTCTTTCCTTCATGGTTGAAAGACTTTTGTGCCATGTGTTAACTACTTATCCATAACAGTTTTTTAATGCCTTATTTTGTAACAGTTGTTCCCTATTGGTTCTTGGACCCACTTTGGGGTCCTGGACCATGCAACAATTATCTTCCACTTCTTATTTTCTCTTTATTTCTCTCTCTCTCTCTCTCTCTCTCTCCACTGCCACTTTCATTGAGCAGACATAAAGGTCAACGAGATTACAAATGTGGAGTTTGCGATTTCTTCGGTTACACTTTCACGGACATTCGGAAACATATTGAGAGGAAGCATTCTGACCTGAAAACCTTGGATTGTGATAAATGTAGTCAGACTTTCCATAATGAGAGTTTACTCATTGTAAGTCTCTTTTTTTTTTTGTTTATTGCTTTTTTTTTTTTTT
>NC_068990.1:8486-20250 GCF_001194135.2 Octopus bimaculoides
TTTTTTTTTTGTTTATTGCTTTTTTTTTTGTTTTCAACTTTGCTTCCATTATTCATTGCCAATATTCATTTCCAGTAAGGTGGTGAGCCGACAGAATCATTAGCATGCCAGGTGAAATGCTTAACAGTATTTCATCCATCTTCACATTCTGAGTTCTAATTCTGCTGAGGTCAAGTTTGCTTTTCATCCTTTCAGGGTCGATAAAATAAGTACCAGTTGAGTACTGGGGTGGATGTAATCGTTTTACCTCCTCCTCTGAAATTGCTGGCCTTGTGGCCAAAATTAAAAATTAATATTCATATCTAATATTTTGCAAGAACATGTCTGACCATCGGGAATTTTACCATGGCCTTCTTCAACTACATAGATTGTCTTTGTTTTTTGCTCAAAGTGATGAACCCAACACTCATCCTCGGTTAGGAAACATTCTAGGAAACCAGCTGGATCTGCCTCAAACAATGTCAAATTTTTCTGTGGTGTGATCAGCCTAGTGCCATTTTGATCAGGTATCAGAAGACATGGCACCCACTGAGCAGAAACTTTCATCATGCCAAGTTCATTGTGCAGGTTATTCTCAACTCTCCCATGGGATATGTTTATAGCATTGGCTATTTGATTTGTAGTCAAATGCCTGTCATCTATCATCATGTGGTGAGCATGATCAAGGCCTTGGTGGGGGGGGTCATCTTCAAGATTTTCCCTTCCCCTCTCCCCACTTTTGCACTGTTGATAAAGCTGGGTGTCCTTCCGTAAAGTAGCAACTATGTCAGCATGAATGTTGCTGGAGGCTAAACCCTTTTTTTGCAGGTACCTGTTAACACCACAATTCCAAATTTTGTCAATTTTCATGAGAAGTCGCTACTTGTTACTTTTGAAGTCTTCTTTGAACAGTCAAATGTTAGTTTACCTGGGAAGAAACAATGCTGTTATTAATAAAAGGAATTGTAATTAATGCATGCATGATTTCACAACTCTGGAATCACACATTCATAGTCAGTCTATGAACTTTACAGCCCACCCCCTTTTTTACACACATGCATGCACACACACATGCACGCACACATGTGCACACACACAACAACAACAACAGGTTTCTGCACATTTCCTATCAGCCACATTACAAATTACAAACAATCTTTTATTTAGTCAAAAGAAATTTTTGGATGAATTGGCAGACATTTGAGTATTGAACAAAAAGCTTTAGCAGTATTTGTTCCAGCTCTTTATGATCTAAGTTCAAATCTTGCCAAAGTCAGTTTTGACTTTTGTCTTTCTAGCATTAATAAAACAAAGTCCAAGTCAAGTACAAGGGTCACTTTAACTGACAAACTCCACTCCCCAAATGTGCAACCTTCTGCCAATGTTCTTCTAAGGCTGACTTTGTTTTCTGTGTTCTTGGGATCAATGAAAAAGTACCAGATTGTTACTGGGGTCAGTGATTCCAGCCAAGACCTCCCCCTTCCAAATTGTTAGCCTTGTACCTAAATCAGAAAGCATTGTTGTTGTTGTTGTTGCTGCTGCCATTATTTATCATTATAGAGTAATGTAGTTATCAAGAAGCATTGTCTGGTATATATAAATGATTTTATTTATTTTTTGTTTAAAGTCAAAACAAAGCAAGTTATAAAAAGACTAATTAATACAGTTTGGTGGTTAAGTACTTTTACCTGGTGTCTTTTATCTCTTCTGTTTTACTTGTTTCTGTAATTAGACTGTGGCCATGCTAGAGCACTGCCTCGAAGAATTTTAGTCAAATGTATTGACTTCTGTACTTATTATTTTAAAGCCTGTACTTACCCTATCAGTGTCTTTTGCTGAACTGCTAAGTTACAAGGATGTAAACACACTAGCACTAGTTGTCAAGCAGTGGTGGGGGGACAAACACAGATACAAAGACACACACACACACACACACACACATGCATATAGGTAGAAGTATTGCTGTGTCTTAAGAAGCTTGCTTCCCAGTAACATGGTTCTGGATTCAGTCCCACTGCGTGGCACCTTGGGCAAGTGTCTTCTTCTATAGCCTCAGGCTAACCAAAGC
This sequence comes from Octopus bimaculoides, assembly GCF_001194135.2. Taxonomy (NCBI): domain Eukaryota; kingdom Metazoa; phylum Mollusca; class Cephalopoda; order Octopoda; family Octopodidae; genus Octopus; species Octopus bimaculoides. The sequence goes on from NC_068990.1 coordinate 10,534, forward strand.
CTTGTGTGTGGATTTGGTACATGGTAATTGAAAGAAGCTTGTTGTGTGTGTGTGTGTGTGTGTGTGTGTGTGTGTGTTTCTGTCTGTTTGTCTCCTCATCACTGCATGACAACTGGTGTTGGTGCATTTACATCTCTATAACTTAGTGGTTCAGCAAAAGAGCCCGATAGAATAAGTACAGGGCTTAAAAAAAAGTCCTAGGGTTGATTTGTTTGACTAAAATCCTTCAAGGCAGAGCTCTACCATAGCCACAGTCAAATGACTGAAACAAGTAAAAGAATAAAAAGATATATACAACAGGCTTCTTTCAGTTTCCGTCTACCAAATTCACTCACAAGACTTTGGTTGGCCTGAGACTATAGTAGAGGACACCTGTTCAAGGTGCCATGCAATGAGACTGAACCCCAAACCATTTGGTTGGGAAGTAAGCTTCTTACTATTCAGCCATACCTGTGCCTTTGTCAATATTCCAAAGTTAGAAGATGGTGAGCTGGCAGAGCCGTTAGAATGCTGGGTGAAATGCTTAGTGGTATTTTGTCTGTCTTTATGTTCTGAGTCCAAATTCCACTGAGGTGGACTTTGCCTTTCATCTTTTTGGGGTCGATAAATTAAGTACCAGTTGTGTACTGGAGTTGCGACTGGCCCCCTCCCGCCAAAAAAATTTCAGGCCTTGTGCCAGAGTAGAAAAGAATAATTTATCCTTATGCTATTTATTGACCAAGTAATATTGTTTGTTTTCTTTTCTCTCTCTCTACCTCTCACTTTTGACAGGAACATCAAAAGCAGAAGTGTGAAGTTACAATGATTGAGCAGGCATTAACCATTGCGACGTCAACAGGGACGACAGAAGCTCGAATCCAGATCCCTACATCCTTGTCAGTTGATGGCCAGCACATCACAATAGGGTCCCAACAGATACCCATGGACACTTCACAGCAGGTCAACATCACTGTGGAACAACTCAACCTCACAGGTAAGTGTAATGATAATGTTAGTGATGATGACAGTGACGGTAATGATGACGACATTTATTCTCATTCATTATATGTCTCTCTCTTGTTTTATTTCATTATTTCTCTCTCTCTCATATTTCCCTCTCTCTTTTCTCTCTTTACCCCTCCCCTACTCACTTATACTTCACTCACTTTTTTCCTCCCTCCACCGCCACTTCTATTATATCTTAAATGTATGTCTCTTCCCCGTTCTTCTCTTCCATCATATTTTATTGTTTCTTCTGTTCACTTCTGTTTTATTATATCTCTCACCCTTTCTCTCTCTTTTCTTTTCCCTTAAATTTCTCTCTCTCTCTCTCTCTCTCTTTCATGCTCCCTTATATTTTACTGTATCTATTTCTCACTCCTCTTCTCCCTTTATGTATTCCCCCTCTCACTCCCTTCTGTTCCCTTATATTTTATTACCTCTCTCTCTCTCTCTTTCCTTCTACTCTTCCTTTCTCTTCTGTTTTCTTATATTTTACTCTCTCTTTCTCTTTCTCTCTCTCTACTTTTACTTCCTTTACTTTTACTCTCTCTTTCTCTTTCTTCTGTTCCTTTATATTTTATTCTCTCTCTCTCTCTCTCTCTCTCTCTCTCTCTCTCACTCTCATGCTCCCTTATATTTTACTGTATCTATTTCTCACTCTTCTTCTCCCTTTATGTATTTCTTCCCCTCTTACTCCCTTCTGTTCCTTATATTTTATTCTCTCTCTCTCTCTCTCTTCTTTTCTCTTCTATTTCCTTATATCATACTCTCTTTCTCTCTCTCACTGTCTTCTTTGTTCCTTTATATTTTACTTTCTCTTTCTCTGTCTGTCTCCCACCCCCTCTTCACCATTCCCTTATATTTTACTGTCTATCTACTTTGTATCTGGTCCTTTTATGTTTTATCACTATTTCACTTTGGTTCGTTGGACGCACAATATCTATTTTCATAGTTTGAGTGAAACACTGACTTGAAATTGGTTTCCTATCTGCACTGTGATGGGCATGAAATGGGGTTCATAGGGCACTATGTGTTGACAATACTAAAAGCAGTGGGGAGACAAAAGATGAGACAAAAAGGTGGTAAAATCTGTTCTGAAGATGCTATAACACCTCACAGGTGAGGTGTTATAGCATATATATGGCAGATTATGGCATAAAGCCATAATGAGTCCTCTTACTCTTTTTTGTAGCCTCTCTGCCTTTCTGCTTATCTTCCTTCATGTTTGTATATATGTCTGTCTATTTAATCTCTGGCTATTCCTTTTCAATTTTTCTTCTTTCTCTTTACCAAAAGCTTTCTTTGTCTGTATGTCTCCCTCTTTACTAATCCGGTCCTCTTTTCACTTTGCAGGAGATTCTGAAGATGGTGAAATAATGCTGACTGAAAGCAATCCTTTGACTGGCTCTGAAATTGCTGCTGCATCTCAGACGGAGCAGTTTGAGGATATCCGTGCAGATCCAAGCTGCGTGCTGGCTGAAGGGACAGGGGTTTCAGAACCAGTGGGAGAAGAAGGGGAAGGAAGTGGAGGGGAGAGACAAGAGGATGGAGTAGTAGAAGAAAGAGTGCTTGAGGTGAAGGAACTTGGGCAGAATCTCACAGAAAACCTGATGATGACAAAACATCACATCATGGTACCAACCAGCCAGGCTATCACAGTGAGCGAGATGACATTCGTCAGTGCTGATGTCATGACAACATCAACAACGACACCAACAACGATGATAACGCCTGTTGTTGAACAGTCATTGTCGGAATTGACTGAAAGTGTTGTGCAAAGTTCAGATCTGGTGTTGGGAATGCAAATGAAAGAAGCTCCAGTGGAGTCAACGGAGGCCATTGTAGCAACCACAACAGAAACGGCAATATTAGCAACAGCAGAGGCAGCAATTGCAACAGACACAGTGGCATTAACAACAGCAACAACAACAACAACACTGTCAGCTGCAGCAACAGTCATGGAAACTACTGCCGAAGTAGCAACAACAACAACAACAACAACAGCCGCAACAACAACAGCAACAGCAACAACTGCAAAAGTTGAAGCAGTAGCAGAAACATCAGAGTTAGCAACGACGAATGAAACGGTAGACCAACAACAACGACAACAGGAACAGCACCCAGAGCAACAGGTTACTGTTGCTCTCACTGAGGTTAATTCCTCATCTACTGATGGAGAGCCTGCAGCTAATATGGTGATCAGTTGAGGACATTATTCAACACTTTGACTTTCTCTCTCACTTATCTTGTCATTTATCTGTTGTTCATCACAAACTTCACCTTAGCTCAATTCTGTGTCTACCCCTTTCACCCATTTCTGGCTCATGAGTTAACCAGCCAGCCAGACCACTCAATCAAAATGGTGACATCACATTGTTGGGAATATTTTGCTAGGCTGTCTCTTATGTGACATCTGGCATCAAGAGAAGGCTATTACTTGATTCCTGGTATCAGATCAGTTTTTGTTGTGCAACAACTGGCATTAGACTGCTGTCTCTGTTGTCTTGGCACCAGACTACTTCTATGTAGTATATTAGTTGGCACCAAAGGGTCATATATTTGATGCCTGGCATGTTATCATTCTTTATTGTCTTACAGTTGGCATCAGACTTCTGTCTGTGTTATCCTGGCCCCTGGTTATCTGTTATGTGACAGCTGGTACCAAAAGGTCTTTTATTTGATGCCTGGTACTAAATCAACTTTTATTGCCTCACAGTTGGCACCAGACTGCTGTGTTCCTGTTATCTGACAGCTGACACCAGATTGCTTGCTTTGTCTGTTGTCTTGGCACCTGGCTGTTGTCTCACTTGTTGGGTGACAACACCAAGAGGTCTTTTATCTGATACTTGGCATCAGGTTAGTCCTTGATGTCTGACAATTGACACCAGACTGCTGTCTCTGTTGTTTTGACACCAGATTATTTTCTCATCTGTTAGGTAATAGCTGGTACCATATCAGTTTTTGTTGTCTCACAGTTGGCTCCAGACTGCTATTTCTGTTGCCTGACAGCTGACACCAGACTGCTGTTTGTGTTGTCTTAGCACCAGACTGTTGTCTCATCTGCTGTGTGACAGTTGGCACCAAGAGGTCTTTTGTCTGATGTCTGGCGCCAAGTCAGTCCTTATTCTCTGACAGCTGGCAACAGGTTATTGTCTCTGTTGTGTGACAACTGATGGACTGCTGTGCATTATAATAAGCACCACTGGACTTTTGCCTGTGGCCCATACAATTGACATTAGTGTTTTGTTTGTGACCCTAATAATGGGTGCCAATGTTTTGGCTGTGACTCTTGGGGCTAGTACTAGCTGTGCATTAGCTGTGATTCTAACAGTTGGTGTTAGCCTATGTCTATGACCCATACAAGTGGTAGTGTTGGCCCTAACAATTGGCACTAGTCTTCTATTGCTGATGCCGCAATTGGTACCAATCTTCTGTCTGTGATTCTACCAGCCAGTGTTTGTTTATTGGAAGCTGCTCTCTAACAAATTGTATTATAAAATTAAAATAATATAAAAGTATTTGTTTTTCAATGTTTTGTTTATCACTTTTTTTTAAATGTCTGCAGTGGTAACAGTGGTGGTAATGATGCTAGTAGTAGTAGTAGTAGTAGTAGTAGTGGTTGTTGATGTGGTGAAATAGTGGTATGGGTAGTAGTGGTGGTGGTGGTAACACTAGAGAAAGTGATGATGCTCATGGCATTTGGAGTGGTGTTGGTGTTGGTTGTGGGAGTAGTGGTAATTGTGGGGCTGGTGGTATTAATGGTGGTTGTGTTAGTAGCAATGCTGAAAGTTACTATGGTGGTGGTAGAGTTGGTAATAGTGTTTCAATAGTGGAAATGTGGTGGCAGTATTTGCTTCTACAACTGTGTTTGTCATTTTTATTTGGTATTTTAATATTGGGAAAATGATGGCGAGCTGGCGGAAACGTTAGCACGCTGAGTGAAATGCTTAGCGATATTTTGTCTGTCTTTATGTTCTGAGTTCAAATTCCGCTGAAGTTGACTTTGCCTTTCATCCTTTCGGGGGGTCGATAAATTAAGTACCAGTTGCATACTTAGGTCGATCTAATTGACTGGTCTCCTCCCCCAAATTTTGGGCCTTGTGCCTAGAGTAGAAAAGAATATTGGGAAGATGGGACAGCACCCATAGCTTTTGGTCAGTTCTGTAAGAACAGTGTTATTTTTTTGTTTAGTCTGGGCTAGCCCTGATCAAACAGACTTAAGATCAAAGGAATTCCATCTGTGACCCTCTCACCTTTTTACATACCTTCTGTGAGGAACTTAATGTGCCGGTAAGTGTTCAGCAAGGCTCAGCTCTTAGTTTTCTCCTATTCTTGTTCTTCATGCTAAAGCAGAAGTGTTTAAGACTGTCTCTTCATGAGTGTCCCCTTGTGAAAATCCAGACCTACAATTGAGACCATCAGTTTTAAAGAAGACAAAATGCTTAGTGGTATTTTGCTCATTTTTACATTCTGAGTTGAAATTGCATCTAGAGTAACTTTACCTTTCATCCTTCCAGGGTCAATAAAGTAAGTACCAGTCAAGTACTGGGGACAAGGCATTTGAGTTCCCCTTCCCTTCAAAAACTGCTGACCTGTACCACAATTTGAAACAAATATGTCTGACTACGGAGAAATACTAACCTACTTGGAAACAAGTATAGGTTGATGACAGGAAAGGCATCCAGCTATAGAAAATCTGCTATAGTGAACTCTATCTAACCCATGCAATCATGGAAAAGCAACTGTTAAAACAATTATTATGATAATGATAGTGGTGATGGGGATGAGGAGGCTGGTTATGATGATGATGATGATGATGATGGTGAAGATGGTGATGATGATGATGATGATGATGATTGGTAATGATGATGATGACGACGATGACGATGATGATGATGATGATGACTGGTATGTTTTATCAAAGAACCTGTTTAAATGAGTTGGTTTTGTGAACAATCAGATTGCACATGCCTTTAAATTTTCTGTGTGTGTGTGGGGGGGGGGTGAATTGGTAGGGAGAGAAGTTCTATGAAACCTTATGACATTCAGCATGAATAATATTTTCTAATATTTGCGTCGTGACCAATGAGGAAGGCTGACCATATCATCGCGACCAGCGCACGAGCCGCCCTGGACTGGCCGAGCGGGTGCTGGCGGCGAGCGGCGGCAACGCCAGCAGCGTGATCCCACGGCGGCTGTCGAATGCTGTTTTTCGGTCCGACGCCCAGGTGCAACCTGCGATCGCGGCTTCGGTTGCATGTATTAGCTGTAGAATTGCCATAGTTATCCACTCTCCTCACGGTGAGGAATACCATTCTCAAGTGAGAAAAGAATTTGCAAACTCACAATGCCGAGCACAATACTAACTAACTTTGTTCTCTTTCTAGAGAAGATTCTTGCTCTTTAACCTGGAAGCAAAAAGTTCAGCCTGCATTTTTGACAAGTTTAAATCCCACACAAGATAATTCAGATCTCCCTGACTCAACAAATGTGGTTCACTTGAAGAACAATTAGGCTCAAAGTCTATGTCTTCTGTTTCTTTCTCCATATTTTCATCACTTGACTCGTCATCACTAAGTGTCAGTTGTTTTCAAGGGTCAGGTACAGGTATGTGTTGACTGTGAAGTATTGGTCTCATAGCAGATTGTAAATTAGAATATTTTACAATATGCTTGGATTTGATGTTGTACCTTGTATATTCATCGTGCAGAAGTATCAATCTGAAGTGTGATCTTTGGACTCCCTCCAAATCATAGGGATGGCAAAAGGCATACGGCGTGAACCTTTGGTCCATACAGTGAGAAACCTGACACAGGTTACACAACACACATGAGGGGTCCAGCTTTTATCCACTTTGCAATCAAAATAATGCACACAGCACTTTTTAATCAATAACATGAAACATTGTCTTTGTGACTTGAATGTTAAGTCTACGCAAATATAACAAAAGTTGTTTGCAATACTTATACAGTTTCTTGGTATTATGAAGGTGAATGGAACATGTGAACATAGTACACAACTGCACACCTACACTTCAAGCACAGTACTGACAAAGCATCAGTGACTCATCGACTCGTTATTGCTAAGCTTCAGGGACTCATTGACTCATCTAGCTGGCTTTATGATTTCACTAGGTTAATTCTATTCATAAATATTTAAATTAGCAGTATTTCTTAAACTGTTAGCTTCATATTTCAACAGCTTAACTGAAATTTAGCTCACATAAAAGGAACTGAGAGGGGATATCATGGAAGAGGGAAACTGTGGGTGATACAGATAATTTGACATTATTTTTGAATCCTGCATGCAAAAACATGTAAGATCTTTGTTGACCAGTGTTATTCTTATCGTAGTTTACAAATCCAACCATGAAAACGTTACTCAACTTTGGAGTTTTAGATACCGACGCCCCCTTTCACACACACACACACACACACATGAATGCATGAATGTACATACATCCACATATATTTGAATAAATACATCCACATGCACTTATATATTATTGACGTACACAAATACATGACCAGTATACATATTATATTACTGAAATACACATAAAGTAAATTCATGTAGACAGATATATAATAGAAATCAATATTATAAAAATCAATGAAGGGCAGAATTCGAACGTACGTGCGTCCGTTTCGCCTCCTTCTTCACCGTTCGAGCGAAATTCGAAAGTACGTGCGTACGTTCGAGTGGATTACGAACGTATGTGCGTCCTTTCGGCCTCCCTCTGCACCGTTCGAGAGCAATTCGAACGTACGTGCGTCCGTTCCGCCTCCCTCCTCACCGTTCGAGCGGTATTCGAACGTACGTCCATCCAATCGAACTCCCTCTGCACCGTTCGAGCGGAATTCTAACGTACGTGCGTCCGTTTCTCCTCGCTCTGCACCGTTCGAGAGGAATTCGAATGTACGAACGTTGCAGATGGAGGCCGAACGGACGCACGTCCGTTCGAATTCCGCTCGAACAGTGCAGAGGGAGGCCGACCGGACGCACTTACGTTCGAATTCCGCTCGAACGGTGCAGAGGGAGGCCGAACGGACGCACGTACTTTCGAATTCTGCTCGGACGGTGTCGGGGGAGGACGAACGGATGCACGTACGTTCGAATTCCGCTTGAACGGTGCAGAGGGAGGCCGAACGGACGCATATACGTTCGAATTTCACTCGAACGATGCAGAGGGAAGCCGAACGGACGCACATACTTTCGAATTCCGCTCGAACGTTGCAGATGGAGGACGAACGGACGCACGTACGTTCGAATTCCGCTCGAACAGTGCAGAGGGAGGCCGAACGGACGCACTTACGTTCGAATTCCGCTCGAACGGTGCAAAGGGAGGCCGAATGGACACACGTACGTTCGAATTCCACTCGAAATGTCCAGAGGGAGGCCGAACGGACTCACGTACATTTGAATTCCTCTCGACCGGTGCAGAGGGAGGCCGATCGGACGCACGTACGTTCAAATTCCGCTTGAACGGTGCAGACGGAGGCGGAACGGACGCACGTACGTTTGAATTCTGCTCGAACTGTGAAGAGGGAAGCTGACCGGACGCATGTACTTTCGAATTCCGCTCGAACAGTGCAGAGGGAGGCCGAACGGTGCAGAGGGAGGCCGAACGGACGCACGTACGTTAGAATTCTGCTCGAATGGTGCAGAGGGAGGCCGAATGGACACACGTTCGATCGAATTCCACTCGAAATGTCCAGAGGAAGGCCGAACGGACTCACGTACATTCGAATTCCTCTCGAACGGTGCAGAGGGAGGCCGAACGGACGCACGTACTTTCGAATTCCGCTCGAATAGTGCAGAGGGAGGTGGAATGGACGCACGTACGTTAGAATTCTGCTCGAATGGTGCAGAGGGAAGCCGAATGGACACACGTACGTTCGAATTCCACTCGAAATGTCCAGAGGGAGGCGGAACGGACGCACGTACGTTTGAATTTTGTTCGAACCGTGAAGAGGGAAGCCGAACGGACGCATGTACTTTCGAATTCCGCTCGAACGGTGCAGAGGGAGGTGTAACGGACGCACGTACGTTCGAATTCCGCTCGAACAGTGACAATTAGTGATGATAAAATTTCTCTCTTTCTCGCTACCTCTTCAATAAACTTTTCAACCATGTAATTCTCCTCTTTATGTCTTTAACATTTCTCTTCAGCTCTCACTTCCACCAATGATGAGTGACAACATAATGCATTGGCTAGCTATCTGCTCTTTCATTCACTTTCACATTCTCTCTACTGCTCTCTCACTTCATCTTCTCATCTCTAACAATCTAAACCATGATGTGTAAACAAACAGCTAGGAGAATAATAGGATCTACTCTGTTTGTTTGCCAGCGGCTCCAAAAATTAAAGTTTACTGAAAATTTTAAAATTTGGCACAATAATACTCTTGCCCAAACTGAGCTGCTGGAGTTGTTTCATTTTTTCCAGAAAAATGTTTTTAAAAAGTTATAGATGTTTAAAGTTTGATCATTTTCACCCAGTCAGGAAACAGGATTTGGAAGATGTCATTTTGTGGGTGACTGCACATTTTGTCGTCAGCATCCTGAAAATAGCATATGTTGTCAATATTTGTAAACAACATGTATTATGTCTGGTAATTTTCTTTCATGTAAATAAATCTCATCGAGTTGTTATTTTTAACACAAAAGTTCTTTCATGTAAATAAATGTTTGTTAATTTAAAAGAGAATAACAGTTAGTTTTAAATCTGTGAGC
>NC_068990.1:20416-21558 GCF_001194135.2 Octopus bimaculoides
GTGCTTCCTCACAGACTTTTCAAAGACTGTTACTATGGCAACAGGCAAAAGAGTTCTCATGTTACTATTGAAATAGACATGAATGTGTCTGTGGCTTACGATTGGCTGAAATTACCAAACTTTTCAAACTTTAATTACTAATAACTCTTTATTTATTGATTTACAGCAACAATTACTTTCACTTCATTAATTAGCCTATAAAAATGTATCATTACACTGAATATGAAATTAATTCAAACAGAAAATTGATGCTAGCAGCCGCTGGCAACCAAACAGAAAAGGGATCTAGTTAAATTGATTCACAAAATCAACCCCCTTTAATTTTGCTCAGATTGCTTTCAATTTTGGTGTATCGATGCAACTCTGAATTTTGATTACGATCAACCAGTTACGTTATCTCGTAAATTAAAGAATCTAATGTTATTTGGAATTAAAGTTGGCAAAATTTGGGTAATTTTAGCCAATCAACAGACAGCGAGGCATTAACAAATTGTTAATTAGATCCTGGACATGTAAACAAAAGACCTAGCCATGTCACACTGGGTTGTACTGATTCTAATTATGGATTATGTTGTGGGTATACGTGTGCTGTGGTATACTCAGCCAGTTATATGTTAATATGTGTAACCATTAGACTACAAGCTGACAGAATCATTAGAATTCTTCAAGGTTGCTTTACATTCTGAGTCCAAATTCCACTAAAGTTGACTTTGCCTTTCATCCTTGGAGGGCTGATCAAATAAGTACCAGTTGAATGTGTAACCAGTTCAATTGATCATCCTAGTGTGTTAAGATCATTTGTAGGAATGTTATCACATTATCGTCGCTTTTTACCAAATATTTCAACAGTGCTGATAGATACCCTTATATTCCTTATTGCATAATGATTCCCTTTGGGGATGGAATATTGAACATCAGAAAGTGTTTGCTACAGCTAAGAAGTTACTTACTAGTTCATCTTTACTTGTGCATTATGACCTGCATAAACGTTTAATGTAACAATGTGATGCATCTCCATCAGGGCTAGGTATAGCCCTTTGTCATCGAATGAATGACAGTACTGTTCGTCCTGTAGCTTCTGCCTCATGTACACTGTTACCAGCTGAAAAGAACTATTCTCAGTTGGACAAAGAAGCACTTGC
>NC_068990.1:21658-24432 GCF_001194135.2 Octopus bimaculoides
TGTACATACACACATACAATCACATGTACATACACACATACAATCACATACATGTCAGGACCAAGGGGACAAATTGAAACAGAAAAACAAAGCAAAAATCTTGTGTTTAAGAATTTCACTTTGTAACCACATGGTTTCAGCTTCAGTCCCTTTGCACAGTACTTTGAGCAAGTGTTTCTTTATACAGGCCTGGGGCACTCAATCCTTAAATGAATTCATTAAATGGAAACTATGCAGAAGCTCATCATATATGTGCATGCGAGTGTTTGTGTGTTTTGTGTGTGTGTGCATGTGTGTCGTTGTGTACATCTCTATCTCTGTCCTTTCATTGCTTGACGACCAGTGTAGATTCTTGTACAAAGATTAATAGAAAAAATAGAATAGACTTAAATGCTAGGATCGATTTGTTCAACTGAACCCTTCAAAGCAGTGCACAGCATGGCAGCAGTCCAATAATTAAAACAAATAAAAGAATTAAATTATTTGGAAACCTTACTTTGAAATGATTGTATAAATCTGTTTTGTCGAGGGAGAGGTATGTACAACACTTGCATTTCTGAACAGTCTCCGGGTGGTTAGAAGACAGATGTTCCTGGAACTGCTGTTGGTAGTATGCCTGGAACTGGCATTTGTTACAACGCAAACGTTCCAAGTCATTCTCTGTTGCTTTCAAACCTGCCAATGAGATGAAGGAAAAAGGAGAAAAATATGTAATGATAATACTAAAAATAAAAATAATAATAATAATAATCCTTTCTACTGTAGACACAAGGCCTAAGATTTAGGGGAAGGGATTAAGTTGATTTCATCGACCCCAGTACTTGACAGGTACTTAATCTATCGACCCCAAAAGTCGACCTTAGCGTAATTTGAACTCAGAACATAAAGACAAACAAAACACCACTAAGCATTTTGCCTGGCAAGCTAACAATTCTGCCAGCTCACCAACTTAATAATAGTAATAATGACTTCAAATTTTGGCACAAGGCCAGCAGTTGTGAGGGGAGGAGTAAGTCAATTACATTGACCCCAGTGATCAACTGGTACTTTATTTTATCAACCTCCAAAAGAATGAAAGTAAAAATTGACCTCAGTATAAATTCCACACCTGGACAGGACGTTGGTCTGTCACAGGGATAGACTCCTTTTTGCCAGCTGAGTGGACTGGAGCAGCACAAAATGAAGTGTTTTGCTGCAGAACACAAAGAGTCAACTGGTCCAGGAATCGAAACCACAAGCTTATGATTATGAGTCCAACATCCTAACCACTAAGTCATGCGTCTCCACAGATGAAAGGATGAGTACATGTCAGCAGAAGCAATGCATGGATATGTTAGTAGAAAGCTCCATGATGATAGCAACATTGATAATCAAAATAGTCTGCCATGGACTAACAACTGGATCACTCTTACTTTAAAGGGCATGCATTTGCAATCCAGGAACAGAAAATAATCTACAAAATTACTGATGCACAAAAGGTACAGAGATGTACGGACAACATAGAGAGGCAGGCTTTGCATAGTTAACACCAAAGATATCACCTACATCACAAGCAGTCATCCAAAAGTTTCATCACATCATTATCAAACAATGAGACATGGTATTGTGGCCAAAACACTGTACAATGAGTCATTGGAAGGATAATCCTAAGACTAAAGATATAAGAATCTACAGTCAGTGGAGATTATGGAGATTACAAGTGGGATATCCCTATTAAAATCTCAATAAAACAGATATAATGATTTGGGACATAGAAGTGAAACTATGTACAGTCATGGAAGTCAGTTGCTCAGTAGATGTGAAAAGAAAATGCCTATGCTGAACTATTGAAAAATTTACAGATACTCCACCCAGAGTACATGTTTAGATTTGTGTTGGCACTCCGTCGCTTACGACGTCGAGGATTCCAGTTGATCCGATCAGCGGAACAGCCTGCTTGTGAAATTAATGTGCAAGTGGCTGAGCACTCCACAGACACGTATACCCTTAACGTAGTTCTCAGGGATATTCAGCGTGACACAGTGTGCCAAGGCTGGCCCTTTGAATTACAGGTACAACAGAAACAGGAAGAAAGAGTGAGAGAAAGTTGTGGTGGAAGAGTACAACAGGGTTCGCCACCATCCCCTGCCGGAGCCTCGTGGAGCTTTAGGTGTTTTCGCTCAATAAACACTCACAACGCCCGGTCTGGGAATCGAAACCGTGATCCTATGACCGCGAGTCCGCTGCCCTAACCATTGGGCCATTGCGCCTCCACACAAGTTTAGATTTATACCCAGAATTATTAGCACACTTTGATATGTAACCAACTGGCTCGGCATCAATCCTGATGAAATTAAGGTTCTCAAAACCAGAAAGAAGAAACCTAATTAGAAGGTTACAAATACAAGCCATCACTGGAACAGTCAAAATCTATAAAACTATATATAAGAAAAGAAATTTGGCAGACATGGAAGAAATCTCTCAATATAAGAAAACAAAACTTCTGGAAAGCATATAAATGCGAAAAATATGCCGAAACACACTCAGAATGAATTTCCTTAACGGCACCCATACTTCCTCGGAAGTACCTAATTAAAGAAATTAGAGGAGAACCAGAGGAAGAAACAAAACTCCGATGGGATCTCGCATTAACAAAATTCAGGACCGACATTTCTATCACCCTGTCTAAACAATCCCGTTATAAAACCAAATATGAAGCAATCGACAGTCTTATTGAAGAAGAAATATCAAAACTAGCAACTGGCAATGTAGAAGAAAAAATGCGCGAACTATGG
>NC_068990.1:28797-36779 GCF_001194135.2 Octopus bimaculoides
ATATATATATATATATATATATATATAGGGTGCGGTGGATAAACTGTTGTCTAAATTATGCAAAAATGAAAATAACACTGACATCTCATTTTAACAGATATATTTACCAAAATTACATTAAAATATTTTGAAATACTAAAGAGTAAATTTATTCAATAAAATCACTATTAGCTTCAACCATAGCCTCCAGACGACTTCGGAATTTCCTGCAACTCTTCTAGGTGGTCTCCTTGGTTAAGTTGGTGAATGCTGCCATAACCCTTGCCTTCAGTTCATCTTTGGTGTTCAAATAGGTTTGTTGGTCTCTCACTCAACTGCACCCCAAACATAATGATCAAGGGGGTTGCAATCTGGGGAGTTAAGTGGCCAAATGTCAGGGGTGGTGTGGTTGCAGGAATTGTCTGACAGCCATGACTCGATTCCCCTGCTTGTGTGGCATGGTGCAGAGTCCTGTTGCTAGACATTGGGTCTTCCAGCAGCCACTCTCTTGATCCAGTGCAGCACTACCACCTCCAGGCACTTGATGTAGGCCTCTGTGTTGAGTCTGATGCCATGTGGGAAGACGAATCAAGGCATAACATCGAAATCACTAGTGATCCCTCCAAACACCCTGATGTGGACTGGTTGTTTGATCTTTTATCACTCTCAGTACATGTTTTGGGGACACGGCAAGCCAATGGTTGTTATGTGTGCTCACCATCTGATCCTGGCAGAAATTTTTCTCATATGTGAAAAACTAAAGCATGTTCAGTTAAAGAGATGATTGAGTTTGTTCAAAAGCTTCGTAGCACAATTTGTTTTCTTGTCCTTGATAGTTTGGGATAAAAACTGGCCCTTTCTCTTCTTGTATGAGGAATACCAAATGTTTTCATGCACTACCTGCCTGATAAGAAACTCAAACGCTCCCATGTCCCTGGCAATGGACCTGATTGACTTGGAGGGATCATTGTAAATTATGGCCTAGAGCTCACCAACAAATTCAGGAGTTCTTTTCTTATCAGAACAATCACAGAAAGTTTTCCAAACTGCCATACCTTCGTAATCTCCATTAGACTCATTTCTGGTGCTCATGCTATATTTCTGTTAAGACAGCACTGATGCTACGTTTCTGGTAAGACAGCTGCAGGAGAAATACCTAGCCAAAGATAAACCTCTGTACCTGGCTTTCGTTGACATGGAGAAAGCCTTTGACAGGGTCCCCTGATCCCTTATCTGGTGGCTTATGAGGAAACTAGGGATAGATGAATGGTTAGTGAGAGCTGTGTGAGCCATGTACAGGGATGCTGTCAGTAAGGTGAGGGTTGGCAATGAGTACAGTGAAGAATTCCGGGTAGAAGTAGGGGTAGGGTCCACCAAGGAACAGTCCTCAGCCCCCACTTATTTATCATAGTCCTCAAGGCAATAACAGAGGAATTCAAGACAGGATGCCCCTGGGAGTTCCACTATGCTGATGACCTTGCTCTAATTGCTGAGTCCCTATCAGAACTAGAGGAGAAGTTCCAGGTGTGGAAGCAAGGTTTAGAATCGAAGGGCCTTAGAGTCAACCTAGCAAAAACCAAAATCCTAATAAGTAGGAAGGTAGACAAACCACAAATCCCTTCAGGTAGATGGCACTGCTCGATCTATAGAAAAGGCGTAGGTAGAAACTCTATAAGATGTACCCAGTGTAAGCTATGGACATATAAGTGGTGCAGCAATATCAAAGGAAGGCTAACTAGGAAGATAGTTTTTGTATGTGGCAGATGCTCAGGAGCAATAAACACTGAAAATGTGCTGAGAACAACTTCTGCCACATTCCAGGGAGAAGATAGCTTCTGTTAACTAGGTGACCAAGTCAGTAGCGGGGGAGGGTGCACTAAAAGAGTAGCTGCTACAATAAGAATAGCCTCGGCAAAGTTCAGAGAGCTCTTACCTCTGCTGGTGACAAAGGGCCTCTTGCTCTGCGTAAAAGGCAGACTGTATGACACATGTCTCCGTACAACCATGCTACATGGCAGTGAAACATGGGCCGTGACTGCTGAGGACATGCGTAATCTCACAAGGAATGAAGCCAGTATGCTACGATGAATATGCAATGTCAGTGCACATACTCAACAGAGTGTAAGTACCTCGAGAGAAAAGTTGAACCTAAGAAGCATCAGTTGTGGTGTGCAAGAGAGATGATTGCGCTGGTATGGACATGTGGTGAGGATGGATGAGGATAGCTATGTGAAAAAGTGCCACACCCTAACAGTTGAGGGAACCCGTGGAAGAGGTAGGCCCAGGAAGACCTGGGATCAGGTGGTGAAGCACGACCTTCAAACATTAGGCCTTACCTAGGCAATGACTAGTGACCGAGACCTTTGGAAATATGCTGTTTGTGAGAAGACCCAGCAAGACAAGTGAGACCATAACCCGTGGCTTTTACTAGGGGTGTAGCCAGCCCATTTATACATACCTTTCCTTATTTGGACACTAAACTCTGCTTGCGAAGACCTGTTGAGGCAATTGAAATTGAAATCAAAATTGAACCAAATATGATGACTGGCACCCATGCGAGTGGAGCACTAACAGCACCATCCGAGCATGATTATTGCCAGAGCAACTGTCCAGCTTCCATGCTGGTGGCATGTAAAAAGCACCATTTGAGCATGTTCGTTACCAGCATCACCTTACTGACACTTGTACCGGTGACACATGAACAAAACATTCGAGCGAGGTCGTTGCCACTGCCCCTGGACTGGCTCCTGTGCAGGTAGCATGTAAAAAACACCATTTGAGTGTGGCTGTTGCCAGTACTGCCTGACTGGCCCTCAAGCCGGTGGCACGTAAAAGCACCCACTACACTCTCGGAGTAGTTGTCGTTAGGAAGGGCATCCACCTGTAGAAACTCTGCCAGATCAGATTGGAGCCTGGTGCAGCCATCTGGTTCACCAGTCCTCAGTCAAATCGTCCAACCCATGCTAGCATGGAAAGCGGATGTTAAACGATGATGATGATGATGAACTCTTTCCAAATCCTCTGCACCATCCTCAGATTGACACCCAAACACTCTGAAATATTTGTATGGGAGCTTCCAGTGCAAATGCCAAGCAGTACAGCATGTTGTTTCCAAATTTCTGGCAGAGTAAATTGTGTCATGGTGCTGTTTTCCTCATAGATGGTGCCCAACTGACCCTACTATACTGCGTAATCGACAAAAATCAAAAACAAAGAATGCACAGAATGATTTCCCTTGTAGATGGTCACAAGACCATATATCACTCATGTGCTTTGTTTTCAGTTTTGGTATCTACAGCTCAATGCCATTCTTACCACCAACCACATTGCAAAGTATACTGAATGCACTTCATCCTGGCACCAGCACTAGAGAGAGAGTGTCGTGACCTCAACAAGACTAAAAGTTGCTTGCAATCTTATGTTGTCTCCACTCAATCAGAACAGTATACTATTTGCATTTTATCATAGTACCAGCACTAGTGAGGTTAACTTGTAACAGATTGGCTAGAGAGTCCTCGTTATAATCTAGGATGTGTTTCTATGCAAAAGATAACATCCAAGAAAGTGAGTGGAAGTGAAAGAGACAACAGAGAAATCAGGAAGGATAAGGGTAGGTTACAGGAGGAAGAGAGTCATGTCACAAGAGAGTGGCTTGTGGAAGAGGGAGAGATGACTAGCAGAACAGAAGGGGTGATGCTATGGATTATCAGGCAGGGTAAAGCATAAAGACACCCTTCAGTCACCCAGAAAGTTGCCCTCTGAGGCGTAAGTCTGAGCAAGGTTGTTTATGAAAGACCAGCAGTCATCCATGCAAACCAGCTTCCGTGCTCCATGCCACTGATGTGAAATGACGAAGGCCGATACAGCTTGGCACCAGTGACATCACAACTCATTTCTACATCTAAGTGAACTGGGGCAATGTGATGTGAAATAACGTACCTTTATCAGGCACTGCTTACTTTAATGACACTGACAGAATATTAGAGCAAATAGAGGAGAAACAGGGGACAACTGATGAGCAATGGGAAATCGATAAATTTGGGAGGGGATGGTGGTGCAATGGGGAGATGGATCGTAGGGAGAGGAGATGAAATGGACATTAGGAAGATGGGGGGGATGCAGACAAGTACACAATGTGTAGGAGGCACAATAATGTACACATACAAACATGTACATACAAATACATACACACATCTACACATATCATGCTTCTTCTCAGCACCCCCACTATATATATATATATATATATATATATATATAGTGACTGAGGGTGCAGGGTAGCACCTACATTGCTAGAAACAAAAGTCAAAAATTATTTTTGTGGCTATAAGGGTCTTTGACTCTTGTTTCTAGCAAAGTAGGTGCTACCCTGCACTCTCAGTCACTATTAGTGACAGTTGCATTTTTCCTTTTTGGCTTTATATTGCATCTGGCCACCTTCGTTATTTTATATTATATATATAATACATCTCTATTAACTTTGGAAGTTGTGGCATTCATGCCTTTCCAAAGGAATTAGAAGAGTAAGTGAAATAGCAGTGGGTAGGAATTGAACCTTTGTTGCTGGTTCAATATGCTTTTTCTAAAACAGTTCACCCTTAAAAAATTATAAAGTATGTAAAATATTGGGTATTGAGCCCAAAAATGTATGATGCAATAATTACCGATTTTGATTGGATCTTTCTTTGGTAAAAACATTGGTAAAAAGTTCTCTGGAATCTGGATAATGGTTGGCTGAGCACTACTAGTGATAACCTCTGTCGAAGACTCGCTGACACTCTTGCCTTCGTCTGAAGTAACTGAAACATTTCAGTTAAAGAATGGGAAAGGCATGAGAGCCGCATAACAATGCAGAATGAAGAGAAAAAATGTTTCAGTTAATCCAATATTTCAGCTTTAACAATGCCTAATTGTGAACTGAAAGATTCAAAGTGAAATGATAATAGTCTCTTTTACTGATAGACTTGACAGAGGAAAGTAAGGGTCTGAGAAAAGAAAAGATGGAGAAAAAAGTTGTTAATGTTGTTATATAGCTGCAGGTTAGTCTTGATGAACCAGGCCAGTAACAAGCAGAGAGTTGGGTGAATGAGTAAGAGCAATCCTCAGGTCCAGTGCTCCAGATATATGCAGACTCCATCTAACTGAAGATCACATTATGTGCTAATGTAGGCTACTGCGCAGCAGCCCTGGCAGATTAATTCTTTTTTATATCTCTGTATGATAGCTGTTGGTAGTAGTGTTGTGTAATATTAAGTTAACTCTGACTGTATAAATCTGTGATATGTTACTAGTGAGTCCACTGACTCATTGTGAGCCATGGATCCTTTGCTAAAGACATAACAGTCCTCCACTTAGTGGAGGACTGTATTCTACACTCTGCCATGTTCACCTTGTTCTTATATGTCTGGCAGTAAGGTGTATATGGGCACAGCACAACAGCTGCCATTCTGCTACATTTATTGTTGGTGCTGTGCATCCCAACACAATATTCAGTGATAATGCGGTTATTGATACTTCCATTATTCCATTGTGTATATGTGTGCTCTTATCAAGTCAGTAGAAGAGTGATTGATATTAGGCTGGTGTTGCAGTCATGTTTCAGGCTGTTGTTAGACGTGTTTACAGCTGAAAATGCATATGTGCTACCCTTCCATTCTGACTTGAGAGTTAAAAAACAGAGTAAAAGTTGAAAATAATCATTTGACCACGTTGAGTCTGCATGGTAGAGAAGTAATCAAGAAGATAAGTTCCACTTTTAAGAAGGGATAATCTCTCTGAGTCCGCAGCACAACACTTCAATAAACAGGTGGGAAATAAACAAGAAACCAGTAGTAAAAGACTGAGGGACAAAAGAAGTGAGAGAATGAAGGACTAAAGGATTAACTCATTAGTAGTTAAGCTAGCCATATCAGGTCCAAATATACTACTTGTTTTATGCTCAAACTGGTCAGGTCCAGCTTCTCACACCTACTCTACAATGTCATTTTTAGAATAAACAATCACATCAGTGAAATCTCAAAGCTACAAGATAAGCTATGATTAATTCAAAACAATTATATTCTGTCACACCGGCAGCCTGAGTTTTTGCTGTCTCATGGTGTGCCCTCCCTTCCCACCCCCACCACTTGTACCCGAAGTTTCTATCCTCTGATCTCTATCAGATGTCTCTCCCATGAACACTTCTAAAGGCTTAATGCTCCCCCATCCCTACTTAGGGTTTATCTCCTATGTAATATAATGATTATATAGCGCATAAAAATTATGGCGTAGTGTATGCAGGTTGAAAGCTATTGTATGTTCATGAGTTCTGCCAAATGCGAGCTTTCTTTTCAGGTACATGATGCTGCTGTCCCCCATCCCAGGGTCTCATGGGCCCACACTTTCCACACCCTCAGGGTTGGCACACTGAAAGGTAGGTCTGGTGAGATTGTTGAGTTGCTTGAATGGAGACGTGTAGATTTGTGCTGCATCCAAGAAGTAAGGTGGAGAGCAGGTTCCGCGAGGTTCCTCACAGGCAAAGAACACAGGTACAATATTTTCTGGGCAGGGAACACTGACGGGGTCGGGGGCGTGGGTATACTTCTTGCAGAGAAATGAGTGGATAAGGTAATCGAGGAAGTCAGAGTCTGTGATAGAATACTTAAGATTAGATTAGTGTTGCAACATGGGTTAGCAACCATTATCTCGGCCTGTGCCCCTCAGCCAGGGCTACCTGATGAACAGAAAAAATGATTTTATGACACCCTCATCGACAAATGACAGGGACCTTCTCTTTGTGACTGGTGACTTCAATGGGGGCTTCCATGGCATACATGGAGGCTATGGTTTTGGTTCCTGCAATGAGGAGGGAACCAGGCTGCTGGAGTTCTGCAATGCAAATGATCTTGTGGTTTGCAATACTAACTTCAGGAAACCTGCCAGTCACCTATTCACTTACCGATCTGGTAGACACACTTGTCAAATTGACTACATCCTCACCAGCAAATGGGAAAGATGGCTACTTATAAATGCTAAAACCTTCCCAGGAGAAGAATGCACCCCACAACATAGGTTAGTAGTTAGCGACTTCAGGATCAAGGCTAAGTGGATACCCAGAAGTTGACCAGCATGGAGAAGAAGTGTCTGGAAGCTTAAGGATCCTGTGAATGGACAGAGATTTAGAGACGTATTACTCGAAGCTTTTGACGAAATAGAGGGGGATATAACATCACATGATGTGGAAGACAACTGGGGGTTTCTACAGGAAAACCTGCTGAGGGCTACTGACCAGGTCTGTGGATGGTGTAAAGTCCCTTCTCGACCCAAGGTAACATGGTAGTGGAACAATGTAGTTGACAGGGCCATTAGGGAAAAGAAACAGGCATGAAAGGACTGGAAGAATGGTGGTAGCAGAGAACTGTATCAGACTGCCAGAAGGGAAGCTAGGAGACAGGTTTATTTGGCCAGAAGGGAAGCAGATAAGAAAAAATTTGCCAATGTTCTGTATCGTGAGAACCAAAGACTTGAGGTGTTTCGTGTTGCAAGACAGTGTGTGAGAGAGAATCGTGAGAAAGAATAGGAGAGAAACGTGTCTGCATGGATGATGGTTCACTTGCATTTAATGAGGCTGCAAGGAGAGAGACTTGGAGACGCCACTATGAAAGGTTGCTAAATGAAGAGAATCAGTGGGAGAAAGAGAGTCTGCTGAATGTCGACCCAACAAAGGGACCAGCTATCCAAATTGACAGTACCTTAGTAGATAAAGCAATTAAGAGTATGAAGTCAGGGAAGGCCCCCAGCCTATCAGGACTCACCACAGAGATGCTCAAAATATCTGGCGATGTTGGCTATAGTCTAGTCACCTGTATAGTCAATCAGGTGATACATGAAGGAGTCATACCCAATGAGTGGTGTAGCAGCACCATAGTCAACTGTTACAAAGGTAAAGGTGACGCTTTAGATACAAATAACTACAGAGGCATCAAGTTATTGGATCAGGTAATGAAAGTCATGGAGAGGGTCAT
>NC_068990.1:37663-52214 GCF_001194135.2 Octopus bimaculoides
CTCCTACCTCTGCTGGTAACAAAGCGCCTCTCGCTCAGAGTGAAAGGTAGACTGTATGATGCATGTGTGCAAACAGTCATGCTACATGACAGTGAAACATGGGCTGTGATTGCTAAAGACATGAGTAAGCTTGCAAGAAATGAAGCTAGTATGCTCCGCTGGATGTGTAATGTCAGTGTACATACACGACAGAGTATAAGTGCCCTGAGAGAAAAGTTGGACATAAGAAGCATCAGATGTGGTGTGCAAGAGAGACAAATGTGCTGGTATGGTCATGTGTTGCAAATGAATGAGGACAGCTGTGTGAAAAATGTGTCATACCCCAGCAGTTGAGGGAACCTGTGGAAGAGGTAGACCCAGGAAGACCTGGAATGAGGTGGTGAAGCACAACCTTCAAACATTGGGCCTCACCGAGACAATGACAGGTGACTGAGACCTTTGGAGATGTGCTTGAGAAGACCCGGCAAGCCAAGTGAAACCATAACCATGGCCTGTGCCAGTGCAGCATAACCGGCCCATTTAAGGGTACCCTTCAATCATTGGGCAATAAACTGCGCTTGCGAAGACCTGTTGAGGCAAGTGAAATCGTTGTCATGGCCGATGGCCATACCGCCTGATTGGCACCTGTGACAGTGGCATGTTAAAAGCACCATTCGAGTGTGATCACTGCCAGTGCCACCTGACTGGCTCCTGTGCTGGTGGCACGTAAAAAACACCACTCTAATATGGCCGTTACCAGTGCCGCCAGACTGGCTCCTGTGCCGGTGGCATGTAAAAAGCACCATTTGAGCATAGTTGATGCCAGTACCACCTGACTGGCCCTTGTGTCGGTGGCATGTAAAAAGCACCCACTACACTCTCGAAGTGGTTGGCATTAGGAAGAACATCCTGCTGTTGAAACTTTGCTAAATCAGATTGGAGACTGGTGCAGCCTTCTGGCTCGCCAGTCCTCACTCAAACCGTCCAACCCATGCCAGCATGGAAAGCGGACGTTACATGACAATGATGATGATGATGAGTGTAAACTGAATGCTAAATGGTTAAAAAAATCTCAGGAACTGAAAGATTAAGACAGAGGAACTCCAAAGCTGAAAATCTAAAGGACTGAAAAACTGAAAGATTGGAGGATTAAAAAACTAACGAACTGACAAATTTTTTAAAAAGAATTATGAAACTGAAGGACTGAAAACTGAAAGATTGAAAAAGAAAAGGAGACTTGAGAAATTGGAGAACTAAGGAACTGAAGAATTAAGAAAAAAACTAAGGAACAGGAAAATTGAAGACATGAAGAACTGAGGAAGTGAAAGACTCACCTGATTGGCTTGTTGGATTTTCAGCAGTTTTGGAATGTACTTTTGAAATTTCTTCATTAACATCTGTGGACCCAACTGGCTTTGTATTCTCGGTTGTATTGTCTGTGAAGCAAACAATGAGGACATTGATATATATATATATATATATATGTAGTGAAACTAACACCTCGATCGCCATTATATACAAACAAACCATCTTCTCTCGCTGTTATAAATATAATCAAGTTCGGGCGTAGTAGAAAACATCTTTCCCTGTCATCACGTGACTGATTATTATTTGAAGCGGCAACTGCTTCGTACCGTTCCCGCCAGAACGCAAACTGACCAATCACAGCCCCTAATAAGGTCACGTGATAGTGTTCTTCTAATGCCTTCGGTGGAGCCTACTTTCAGCTATAAATAGACTGCTAGATACCCAGTAAATTCATCTCGGTTCAGTTCTCTTAGAGACCTGTTCCGTGTACCACACAGCAGCAGCAGTTCCAGTGACAACAATCACAGCTTCGTCCAACTACGACTACCAGCAGCAACACGACTCTACGACGACTACCAGCATCGCCACCGCCAGTCAACATGACTCTACGACTACTACCAGCATCGCCGCCGCCAGTCAACACGACACTACGAACTACAAGATTCGCCACCGACATCGCCAACATCATCAACACGACTTTCCACGTACACAAGCTACCAAACAGTAACTGCGGCACTTCCCTCTTCAATTCTGTTTGTGCGATTCACCTTCGCCACGATAGACAACAGACAAGAACCTAGCCTGCGACGAACATCTGTATATAAGAACCCGGCTCGGCATGGAAGCCCTAACATCACGACGAGTGATCGCTCTGCCACACACGCCTCGACTTCTTACATACAGACACATACCACTGTGTACTCTAAAAACTGGTATAAATGCTCACACGTGTTACTGACTCTTTTTCTATCTGCTGTATCTCACACATACACATACATGTATCACTTACACACACTCTTTTCTTTACACGACGGCCTGTCTTTTATTATGTTTTCATTATGTCGCATTCACACTCACACACAGACATACATTTTAATGCTACAATAAATATTACTGTTATTCATCTTCTATCGGTTGTGTTCTATCGTCTTCATTACTGGCCATTTACGAATTCACTATGTTATCGAAGTATAACATATGTATATCACTTGATATATATTTTGTGTTCGACCATGTGACGCGTTTAAGAAAGGAGCCCTGTTTTTTCCATTCGTCACCATTTCTCCTTTTGGGTTCGCACGGTCGTTCTTACATATACATATATATATCATCATCATCATCGTTTAACGTCCGCTATATATATATATATATATATATATATATATATATATATAAACATCATGTTCATCAACATTTAATGCCCACTTTCCCTACTGGCATGGGTTGGATGGCTTGACAATATCTGACAAGTTACAATGCCATGTCAAGCTCCAATGTCTGGAGTGAAGATAGCACTAGCAACTGGCTGATACCTGTTTTCCTCATTTGAGCAGGATGGAGTAACATAGTTTCTATGGCTGAATGCCTTTCTTAATACCAATCACTTTACAGAGTATACTGGGTACTTTTTTCATGCCACTGATGCAAACACACACATACACACACACTCATACATACATGTATGCTTTATGAGGAGAAAGAAGAGAGAAAAAATGATGGGATAAGGAGAGGTGGAGGAAGACAGAGTGGAGGAACAAAGAAAATGATAAAAATTCGAAGAAAAGGATGATGATAAAGAAGAAGAATAGATAAAAAAAAAAGAAAAAATGGAAGAATAGTAAAGACAAATGCATAGCAGTCACTTGCAAGCAAATGTGACTTGATAGTAAGTATCATGGTTCCGATAATTGTTTTAGGCACCTATGAACTCATGAGTAGAAGCAGATACCCTTCACATCCCTCCTATCTCTGACCATGCAGAATGTCAAAAATGCAATAACATGAGGGAGTGAAGACGGTACTAGCAACTGGCTGATACCCGTTTTCATCATCTGAACTAGATGGAATAACATGAAATAAAGTGCCATGCACAAAGACGCAATGTTCCACCTAGCCCAGGAATTAAACTCCATGACATTATGATCATAAGGTCAACAGCTAAACTACTAGGCCATATGCTTTCACTACTGAGGATGAACGAGATAAAAGAAATGGTGGATCTTTTCATTTTGGCTGCCAATTTTCAAAAATTCAAAGTTTATTGAAAATTTTAAAATTTGGTGCATTAATGTAGTTTTTGAAGCTGAATCTCAGGAGATATTTCACTTTGTCCAGAAAAATTTCTAAAATAGGTTATAGACGTTTAAAGTTTGATCATTTTCACTCAGTCAGAAAACAGGATTTGGAAGCTGTCATTTTGTGCGTGACGTGTTTTAATATGAAACTGTAACTAAATCAACTTCTACTTTAAAGGGAATTTTACGATTATGTAAAAACCAAAAGAAATTTGGGGTGTGTGTGATTTAAGGCCTATTTGGCTGTTATTTTGAGCATGTTTTAGCAGCAGAACACAGCACAAACGCACATGCTTTTGCATAGAATATATTTGTCAACACATGCTATTTTGCAGACAAAAGAGTTCTCATGTTTGGCTTGTTACTATGGAAACAAGCACGAACATATCTGTAGCTTATAATTGGCTAAAATTACCCAAAATTTTCAAACTTTAAAAGTTAATAACTCCTTATTAAAAGCTAATAACTCCTTATTAAAAGCTAATAACTCCTTATTAAAAGCTAATAACTCCTTATTAAAAGCTAATAACTCCTTATTAAAAGCTAATAACTCCTTATTAAAAGCTAATAACTCCTTATTAAAAGCTAATAACTCCTTATTAAAAGCTAATAACTCCTTATTAAAAGCTAATAACTCCTTATTAAAAGCTAATAACTCCTTATTAAAAGCTAATAACTCCTTATTTATTGATTTATTGTGAAATTGAATTTCAAAGAAGTGATTAGCATATAAAATCATATCATTACAACAAATATGAGATCATTTTGAGGAAGATCTGAAGAGACTGAAAACTGACAGCCAAACTAAAAAGATCCGAAAGGGTTAAGACAAAGAAGAAATTGGTGTTGAAGCAAGAGAGAGAGAGAGAGAGAGAGAGAGAGAGAGAGAGAGTGAGAAGCAAACAAAGACTGTGGATTACCTGTTGCTGAAATTATGAGGTTGTCCTGTTGTTGTTGTTGTTGCTGCTGTTGCTGCTGCTGCTGCTTTGAAGTGGAGTCAGTGGCAGTGATTCCTTCAGTATTCAATGACATTGGTAACATCTGCTGATTATTATTGTCTTCAGTCCCTTGACCTTCTACTGATTTCTGTAGCAGGGTTGGCAGTTGCTTTATCTGCTGCTGAAATGCCTGCATATTCTGGATTCCCTGAGAGACAAAGACAGAGACAGAAGTAGGAAAGGGTTCTACAAACTGACCAACAAAGGACAATGGTGACATGATGATAATACAACACTTAATAGCAGTGGTGGTGAGCAGGGTGCTGCAGCGACTGCAATGGTGCCAATGGTGGTGGTGACAACAATGGCAGCAGCGGCAGCAACAGCAACAACGACAACAATGACGATGACGATGATGATGATGATGATGATAGTTATGATGCTACTGTTGTGTAGCCCTAGGTCAGCTGTGATTGAACAAAAGAGCTATAATCAAAGACAGTCACACTCCAACCATGATCATTAGGCCTTTTTTTAAGTGGGTATCTAAGACTATAGTAACTAATATATGTTTGTCTTCTCCTTTCTTTAAGACAGTAGGGAATTATTTGGTAGCTTATTTCTCGCATAACCAGCTACATAGAAGTGGAATTTCTCTGTTCTAACTTGTTATTAATCCAAACTATTTAAAGTGGTCAGTGTTAGAAAGGGCATCCAGCTGTAAAAACCATGCCAAAGCAGACCTCGTCAATGCTGGTGCCACGCAAAAAGCACCCTGTCCACATTGTGGTTGGCGTTAGGAAGAGCATCTAGCCATAAAAACCATACCAAAATGGAGCTTGTTACAGTCCGCTTGATGATGATGATGCTCCCTCTTGATCACAAGTGACCACATTCAGGTTCCTTCTTGACTGACTAGAAAATGGTGACAATGATGATAGTGGTGATGAAAACAATGGTGATTATAGTGAGAATGATAATAATATTGGTGTTGATGATGATGATGATGCTGATGATGATGATGATGATGTGGTGGTGGTGGTGGTAGTAATGATGATTATGATAATTGCTGTTGCTTTTATTGTTAACCTGATATCAGCTTGATCAAAAGGCACTCCACTCATGACCTTCCTCTCTGTATTGTATATCTTGGACCATATTCTCCCCGGGATCCCTCTTTTTACTAACCCCATGGCATCGGATGGCATCAAGTTATGCAGCCTTATCTACTGCGGTTTTTATACTGGCTTCTGGACCAGTTGATATAAATATCCACTATCATTTGCTGAGTCATGTACATTTCAAGGAATCTGATAGGTTTATTAGATTCCTCATGTAAATATTTCCAACTTGGTTCAAGCCTTTATCACTATAATAGTTTAAAATCTGAAATTTTGGTGCTTACACAACCATTTCCACTATGACTTCACCATTTATGGTAATAATTGCATCCAGTTATGCTAGTTTCACTGAATTCACAATCCTCATGTTCATCTTCATGTCCAGCCACACCAGCTTTGAGTTCATCGTCGCATTCATCTATGCCAGCTTTGTTGAATTTATGATCTTCATCTCATTTGCCATTATGTCCATCTATGTCAAATTCCTCCGCATTAACATCACGTGGTGATTGGTGGTGGTGGTGGTGACGTTAGTTGTAATGGGGCTAATTAGAAATTACTGTTCATAGATAGCGGACAACTAAAGCCCAGAGAGGTAACCAGGTTCTAAAGTTAGTGGTAGCGAGTACATGAAAAAAAAAAAAGGTGCCATGACACACACCAAATTTTTAATTCATTTCTCTTATATTATATGAAATATTTCATTAGTTATAATATACGTAATTGTATTATACATTCATTAATTTCATGTTTCAGTAACAACGTCATTATGTATGAGACTTACAGCTACTGATATAGGTAACTAAAGAGTTAAAATAAATTCTTGGAAAGGTGCCAATTTGGAAAAATGTGCTTGGAGTAAGTGGTCACTCCCCTTGATCCCTTATTAGCTAAGTCACAGCTAATGCCATGAGTTATGCATACTGTCTGCCAGGCCTGGCTGGAGTAAAACACAAAATATGAGGAAAAAGACTTTAACCCATGGCTTTGTGACCAGTAAGTAGTCAATCTTAATCTGCCAACGGTATCCCAAGATAAACATTCTACCTGACAGTTTTTCAATGTTAAGTTAAACTTACTGGAACAGAAGCCATCATTAGTGTTTGCCCACTGGATGTTGGTATAATCACAGCGGGGATTTGTGTTGGCAAGCTGCTCTGACCAGCAGGTGGATACCGTCGAGGCCGACCACGTCCTCGTTTCATCCCTGTCAAATAAAAAAAGAAAGATAATTCAGTATACAGTGAAAACACAATAGCCAATGCCTCTTCTTTGCATGGATTTATTAGAAAAACAAAAGACAGAATGAAAACAGAACATTAATTACAATTAAAAATCACAACATACATATAGGCATACATCGACTTATGTTGTTTTAAATTGTGTCTTTTTTGGCTTTGGGATTTTTTTTATTATAAAGAAATTAAAGGGGAAAAAATAAACCTTGACTTCAGTTGATTTATCCCACTTTATGTCGGTCTCAGCAAACATATTAAAAGCATGAAACTTTAAAACTACATAAAAACCAATAATGAATTGCAAAATCATAAAATACATGGAAAAATAAGCTCAAATATTTTTTTAAATAGTTACCTCCTCCAAGGAAGGAGGTTATGTTTTCATTGGTGTTGGTTTGTCCGTCTGTGTGCAAAATAACTCAAAAAGTTGTGAACGGTTGGTAATGACACAAGGAACAGATAATGAAATTTTGGTAGTGATCTGGGAATTTTTATGGATTCTTGAAGGATTTTTCATTTGTTATATTTACTTTACATGAAGTATTACAATGTTACGCTCTTTGATTATCTCCCTTGAAAACACGGTCATCGTTTCCACGTAATCTATGGTGGCGTTGCTGTTTCCAAAGTTTATTTTCGTTTCTTTATTAGTAATTTTACTCGCGTATCTATCTTAAAATGAGCTTGGCGGAGGTCTGCACTCTTCGAGTGCTTTTCTAGTTTTTCATGTTACATTATTTATCAATTTAAGTTGCATATCTTGGAACCAATCACCAACATTAAGTTGAGGAATAATATATAATGTATTTTGGTAAAGGGAAACTGAGGGAAGAGAGAAATAGAGGGAGAAAGAGAAAGAAGGTGTGTGTATAATGATAATGAACTCAGTCCAACCCATGCCAGCATGGACAATGTGTGTTAAATGATGATGATGATGCTCGGGTGCACTACAGAAAAGTTAGCCAAAACTCCTCCCTAAAATTACTGCCCTTATGCCAAAAATTTGAAACAGTAATTTCGTTGTTTTTCCAGCCTGTAAAGCTGTGTTGTATGGCTGGTTATATAATAACATTACTATCCTTGATCGTGAATTTTTTAAGTTCGAAGATCGTGAATTTTGTAAGTACGTTTTGCCGTGGTGAGTGACAGCACGTCAATTTAAGCAAAAAATGTTATCTTTAAAACTTTTTATTTCTAATTATTTCACGTGTTGAAAAGAGTTATTTCCCTTATATCAATAAACGCATACATTTCCTTGAAGAACGATAACAAATAATCTGTCGCAATTAAACCGATGTTGTAATTAATACTAATTACTACTAACTGGTGCACTTGAGCCATAACATCAAGGTAAAATTCTTGACGAATTTTCAACTTAGCTTCGATTGCCAGATGCCGTTATTTCACACAGGTAATGTTTACGAATGCCTTTCAAAAAAGACAACAATATAGAAATAAAAGAGTCGAGGTTTTTATTTTTTATATTAATTTACAGAAGAGGTTTCTTTCTGCTTCATATACTGGCAATTACCAAGGAAGAAATGATATGTTGACAATATTTCAATCAACGGGGTTTTTTTAACAGTATACAATAGCCATATGTATTTATTTCTTACTATTCAAGCTTAGTACAAAACATGCTGCGAACATACGCCTAGTGAGATGGATTCCAGCCAAAAGGAGAATTCATTAACCAATACAAGAGAGTAACTACTTGGCCGTTTCTTTCAGGACAACTCTCTCTCTTTTTTTTTTTTTTTTTTTTTTTTTTTTTTTTTTGGACTTTCGAACGAGATCGTAGCCAGTGCCCCTGGACTGGCTCTTGTGCGGGTGGTACATGAAATACACCATTTTGAGCGTGGCCGTTGCCAGTACTGCCTGACTGGCCTTCGTGCCGGTGGCACGTAAAAGCACCCACTACACTCTCTGAGTGGTTGGCGTTAGGAAGGGCATCCAGCTGTAGAAACTCTGCCAAATCAGATTGGAGCCTGGTGTAGCCATCTGGTTTCACCAGTCCTCAGTCAAATCGTCCAACCCATGCTAGCATGGAAAATGGACGTTAAATGATGATGATGATGATGATGATTTAGGACTTTCTGAATGGTACACCTAATGAAAAATTACTTTGAATATTTTTAGTAGTGCAACCTGCCTGATGGAGAGCCACGTCTCAAGTGGTCTGTTTTTCAAGAAAGGTTGTCCATGCCAGGTATACGATTAAGATTAAAGAATTATTAGAATTATAAGATTAGAATTAGGACTAAAGGACTACAATTAATAATAAATGCATAGAGTTAGAACTGCATTTAAAAGATTAGGGTTATGACTAGAAGAACAGTATCAGGATTAAAGGACTAGATTCGGAGTCAAGATTACAGGAGGGCAGTGATCAAAATTTCAGAGTTGTCATGTTTGAATGATGACACTGATAATGATGTTAATGGTGTTGTTGATGATGATAATAGTCTGACTTACCAGGTCCAAGTAAAAATGGTGCAAGTGTATTAGCTTCCTTGGTGCCAGATCGTTTCCTTTTTACTCCAGCAGGTGTCACTTCTTCATCATCTGGGGCAGTGGCTCCTTCATCTTCACTTGAAATCTCTAGAATTTCATAATCTGAAAGTGGAGACAAATATTTAGAGGGTACAGAATTTAAGATGTACATCTTAGAGGGAGTGGAACAGGTAAAATCCAGGCCACATATGTCTCCTAGCTGGCAGATCCTCTGATCATCATCATCATCATCATCATCATCATTTAACGTCCGCTTTCCATGCTGGCATAGGTTGCTCGGTTTGACTGAGGACTGGCAAGCCAGTAGGCTGCACCAGGCTCCAATCTGATCTGGTAGAGTTTCTACACCTGGATGCCTTTCCAAATGCCAACCATTCCAAAAGTGTAGCGGTTGCTTTTTACATGTCACCAGCATAGGAGCCAGTCAGGGGCCACTGGCATCGACCACGTCTTCTCAAGCACATTCTATCGCCCGATAATTCAAATGTAGTTTTAAAAGGGCTGGTTATGCAACACTGGCATTGACCGCAGCTGTGACCTCACTTTACTTGCCAGATCTTCTCAAACAAGGCATATCTCCAAAGGTCTCAGTCTTTTGTAATTGACTCTCTGAGGCACAACATTCAAAGGTCGAGCTTCACCACCTCATCCCATGTCTTCCTAGGTCTACCTCATCTACAGGTTTCTTCCACTCTTAGAATATGACACTCCTTCACACAGCCGTCGTCATCCATACACTACATATGACCATACCAGTGCAGTCGTCTCTCTTGCACACCACATATGTTTCTTATGTCCAACTTTTCTCTCAGGGCACTTCCACTCTGTTATGTATGCACACTGACATTACACCTCCAGCAGAGCATACTAGATTCATTTCTTTCAAGCTTACGCATGTCCTCAGCAGCCATGGCCTATGTTTCACTGCCATGTAGCATGGCTGTTCGCACACAAGCATCATAATCTACCTTTCACTCTGAGTGAGAGGCCCTTTGTTACCAGCAGAGGTAGGCTCTCTGAACTTTGCCCAAGCTATTATTCTAGCAGCTATGCTCTCAGAGCATCCAGCCCCACTACAGACTTGGTCACCTAGGTAGCAGAAACTATCAACTACTTGTAGTTTTTCCCCTGGCATGTGATGGACTCTGTTATCTGTACATCTATGGTGTTTATTGCCCCTGTGCATCTGCTACAAACAAAAACTGTCTTCCCAGTTAACCTTCCTCCAATATTGGTGCACCTCTTATGTGTCCATAGCTTACACTGGGTACATCGTATGAAGTTTACACCAATGCTTTTTTATACAAATCGAGCAGGGCCATCTACCTGAAAAGGTTTGTGATTTGTCTTCCTTCCTACTTACTAGGACTCTGGTTTTTGCTAGGTTGACTCTAAGGCCCTTTGATTCTAGACCTTGCTTCCACACCTGAAATTTCTCCTCTAGTTCTGATAGTAACTCAGCTATTAGAGCAAGGTCACAGCATACAGGTATTCCGAGGGAAAGCTTGTCTTGAATTCTTCTGTTATTGCTTGGAGGATTATGATGAATAAGAGGGGCCTGAGGACTGATCCTTGGTGGACCCTACCTCTACTTCTACCCGGAATTCTTCACTGTACTCATTGCCAACCCTCACCTTACTGACAGCATCCCTGTACATGGCTTGCACAGCTCTCACTAACCATTCATCTATCCCCAGTTTCTTCATAGGCCACCAGATAAGGGGTCAGAGGACCCTGTCAAAGACTTTCTCCAAGTCAACGAAAGACAGGTACAGAGGTTTATCTTTGGCAAGGTATTTCTCCTGCAGCTGCCTTACCAGAAATATAGCATCAGTGGTGCTTTTCCCTGGCACAAACCCAAACTGCATCTCGTCTAGACTGACTCTCTCCCAAATTAGTTGGGCTATGACTCTCTCCATGACTCTCATCACCTGATCCAGCAATTTGATACCCCTGTGGTTATTTCTATCTAAAGCATTACCTTTACTTTTGTATCAGTTGACTATGGTGCTGCTACACCAGTCATTGGGTAAGACTCCTTCATGAACTACCTGATTTACAACACAGGTGACTAGACCATAACCCACACCACCAGATATTTTAAGCATCTCAGCAGTGATTCCTGATGGGCAAGGGGCTTTTCCTGACTTCATACCCTTAATTGCTTTATCTACCAGGGAGATGTCTATTCGGATACCTGGTCCCTCTACTGGGTCAACCTTTGGCAGATTCTCCTCCTCCCATTCATTCTCCATGTTCAGCAGTCTTTCATAATGGCAACTCCAAGCCTCTTTCTTTGCAGAAGCATTAAATGCAAGTGAACCATCATCCATGCGGACACATTTCTCTCCTATGACATCACAATTTTCTTTCACACAGTGTCTTGCAATCTGAAATACTTCAGTTCTTTGGCCCTTAAGTCGCTGAACATTGGCAAATTTCTTTTCTGCTTCTCCCTTTGCTATATATACCTGTCTCCTAGCTTTCCATCTGGCTATCTGATACAGTTCCCTGCTACCCCCACTTTTCCAGATTTTCCAGGACTGTTCCTTTGCTCTATTGGCCCTGTCTACAGTATTGTTCCACCACTACATTACCCTAGATCTGGAAGGGACTATCCACCAGCCACAGACTTGATCTGTGGCACTCAGCAAGCTGTCTCACAGGAATTACCAGTTGCCCTCTATGTTACAAGTCTGTAGCTCCTTCTCCCTCTCATCAAATTTCTCAATGAGGATGTCCTTAAATCTCTGACCATGTGAAGAGTTCTTAAGCTTCCAAATCCCTTCTTTTCCAGATTTGGTCTCCTTCTTGGCATCCTTCTGGCCTTGAGTCTAAAGTCGCTGGCGGGTACATTCTTCACCGAGGAGGGTCTTTGTATTTAAGAGCAACCATGCATCTCACTGTCTGGTGAGAATGAAATCGATCTGGCTAGCAGAGTCACCTGATTGATAGGTTATCAGGTGGTTGGCTGGCTTCCTGAAGTTGGTGTCGCAGATCAATAGGTTATTTGCATCACAGAACTCCAGTAGCCAAGTTCCCTCTTCATTTCGGGAACCATGTACACCATGGAAGATACCAGGTTGCCGTCCGACATGCCCATTAAAATCTCCAGCCACAAAGCTGAGATCATTGTCACTCATCTTTGAGGCAGCTTGCAGAATATCAGAAAAGTGGTTCTTCTGTTCATTTGGTAGGCTCGCTTGTGGGGCGAAGGCAGAGATAATTGTAGCTAAACTATTCTGCAAGACTAGCCCGAGCTTAAGCACTCTATTGCACACCTTGACTACTTCTATGACCTTATCCGCCCATTTCTCTGTAAGAAGTACGCCCACACCACCTGCTCCATCACTGTTCCCTTCCCAGAAGATTTTATACCTATGGGCCTTGCCTGTGAGGCCCCTGGCTGAAACTCCTCTCCAGCTTCCCTCTTGTATACAGCATACATCAATACATCAACACGCCTCCGTTCAAGTATCTCTACAAACTCGCTAGACCCACATTACAATGTGCCTACATTGACAGTGTCAACTCTGAAAACTGGAAAAGGGATGTGGGAGGAAAGATGGGAAGGAGGGATGGTATTCAGCACCTGAAAAGGTTTCCGTGACCATTTGATAGACATGTCACATCGGTTGTTCTTACTTTTCACCTATCGTCATTCAAACATGTTAAAATTGTTGCCCCCACAGGAGGTGAGAGTAAGAAAGCATTGTAAATGAAAGTGTTTTGGGCATTGTAAATATAAGCATTACTGGTGCTGCAGATATAAATAGAAATAGAAATAAATATAAATATGTCAATGTTAAATTAAATAAGTAAGTGGGCTGCTATCTGGTTGGGTTAGTCCAGAGAAGGAGAGAGAGAGAGCGAGGGGGGTGCTATTTGGTTGGGTTAGTCCAGAGAGAGAAAGGAGAGGGGGGAAAAATTGCCAGTATAAGAGAGGAGACTACTAGAATAAGAGAGGGGATTTCCAGTAGGAGAAACAGGATTTCCAGTATTGGTGGTGGGGATGGAAAAGGGTGGGTGCAGCCATAAACAAGAAAGAATCATTTTAAGAGAAACAGTACGAAAATATTTAGCCATTGTGAGAAATTAGGAAAGGATTATTTTAGAGAGAGAGATTACAATTTGGAAGTAATTTGAAGAATTAATATAAATAATTACAGTTTACAAAAGTACATATTAGTAATGATGCAGGTTAGATGAATGAATGAAGCAATTACGTCGAAACCAATGGGTAAGTCCATCATGTCATGACTATAAATAAAAAGCTCACATCACAAGCATGTGACTGTAGTAGACAGAAACTGAAAGAAGTCTTCTATCTCTCTCTCTCTCTTTCTTTCTCTGTGCATGTATTTGTTTATATTTATGCCTCTTTGAAAAGGGTGAGATACAAACAGTTACATTGTTGTCATTTCCTCTGTCATCAAATCATAATCTAATGGCTTTGAAGCATCAAAGTTGCATGGAATAAGATAGTCCTTATTTGAAAAATAAAAGGTTAGCGCCAAGAGGAACATCTGGCTGCAAAACAAAGCCTTGATAATACAGTCATCTAACCCAGGGGTTCTTAACTATTTTTTGTCTATGGACCTCTTTGATTGCTATTTTATTCTGGTGGACCCCCATAGCCAATCAATGTTTAAAAACTAGTTTTATAGAAACTTCTTTCAAAATTCCTATTTTATTTTTCTCAGTAACTAATGTAGGTTGTTTGGTTTGGGATTTGGTTAGCATGATTCTTTATTCTTCTGTTGAAATGAAATTTCAGTAAACTTCTATATCTTTGTGCAACTGAGGATTGCTCTGCATTTTACATTTAATGTTATGTTCACATTGCTTAAATAAATGGAGTCACATGAAACAATCGTATTGCATTAACTTTGGATATCCTTGTTGCTTATTTTGATTTTAATCACCTCATTTTGGAATTGTATGGATAATACCATACTTAATTCTGGTGCCTAAACTTAAGAACCATATTCACCTGAATCTATATATATATATATATATATATATATATATATATCATCATCATCATCATCATCATCATCATCATCATCGTTTAACGTCCGCTTTCCATGCTAGCATGGGTTGGACGATTTGACTGGGGACTGGTGAAACCAGATGGCAACACCAGGCTCCAATCTGAT
>NC_068990.1:52696-62977 GCF_001194135.2 Octopus bimaculoides
GGCGGTACTGGCAATGGCCACGCTCAAAATGGTGTATTTTATGTGCCACCCGCACAAGAGCCAGTCCATGGGCACTGGTAACGATCTCGCTCGAAAATCCTTACACGTGTCACGAGCACAAGTGCCAGAAAGGCAACGCTGGGCACAGGTGCTATCCCGATTTCGCATTCGCTTGCCTCAACAAGTCTTCACAAGCGAAGTTTAGTGCCCAATGTAGGAAAGGTACGCATAAGTGGGCTGGCTACACCCCTGGCAGAGGCCTTGGATTTAGGTCTCACTTGGCTTAATCTCTCTCTCTCTCTCTCTCTCTCTCTCTCTCTCTCTATATATATATATATATATATAATAGATCAGGATTCAAGTGAATCAAGCACTTAACGTATATATACCCATAAAAAAATGAAGTCTTAAAATTTCACTGTATTTAGATTAAATGTTATGGTAAGCTTTAACAATCTAGAAGAGAAGGACAGTATGCAACTGTTAGTTACCTTCTGAACATTTCATATACTCAGTCAAATGCTTCCTGCCATGTTCATGTCCAAACAAGTAGGAGCAGGTATGCAACAAGGGGTATGAGTTAAATGGTAGGGCACTGGGTTAGGTCAAAAAGTGAAATATGTACACAACAAAAATAGAGGAATATATATATGCAGGTACTGAAGTACAGGCAGAAAGATATTCAGGTTATGTATACAATTAACTGTACCCAACTGAGTATATCAATAGCTCTGAGGCCAATCAAGAAATGCACATTGTAATAAATGTACGGTCCATAATATACTTCAGATCTATGCAAGGAGCAGGTTTCAAGAGAGGCAAATAATAAATGAATAAATAAACAACAGATGGATACTGTGTCAATTGACACATTATCCATCTATTGTTATCTGTTCATTTACAATGTGTGTGTGTGTGTGTGTGTGTGTGTGGATATAGATATAGATATATATATAAATCAGAGACAGATTAATTGAGAGATATAAACACATTGATTGGTTGATAGACAACAGATACCACAAAATAATCTGCCATTATCCAAGAAATAAGAACAAGGCAACTAATTTGCTGAATAAGAAATCATCACAATTGCACACAGAAGCTCCCTCACTGGCTCCTGCATGAATGTGCTTGCGTATATTAACAAAGGACACCATTTGTATGATGGCGATGATCATTTACAGCCATCAAGCGAAGTTAAGACAAGGAGATGTGTTGTTAGGAATTAGTAATAATGGTATGCTCTCTGCACATGTGAAGAGTGGAATGAGCAGTCACTACAAGTAAGGTGACATTGGCCAGTATCAAAAGAGTGTATGTAGACTGTGTTGATAGTCAGGTCTCTGCTGATCTATTAATTATATTGTGATACTTAGTGGACCAAACTTTTGAGGATAATGACACTGCATGACTGGGGGTCGTACAGTACCAGACAGAAGCATCCTATCAACGACTTTGGATTTATAACAATATCTGTCAGAGCAACAACCATTGTAGAAAGAGCGGTACAACAGTGGAAACAGACCGCTTTATAACAGTGGTGATGAGGACAACCCAATTCATGTGGAGTTAATAGAAACTCAAAGAGGATTTATACAACTCACAAGAAATTGATAAACTAATTCATGTGGAGTTAATAGAATCTTGAAGACAAGAAAATTGAACACAAAGGTTGTTTCCAAGTAAAACCAGTGCAGAATAGTCTGAATAGAGATAAAGTGTTTTCTAAAAAGCACAGCAAACATTAGGATATAAACCCATGTTTTGCATGTGGTGGTATGCACTGCACCTGAGGTAAAATAGTCCATTTAAAAAGCGGCGTACTTTCATTGTGGAAATATAGGACATATTAAGACGTTAGATGAATGAATGAAAATGACAAAACATCAGAACAAAAGGAAAAAAAATTAATAGTTTGTCATCGGAAAAAAAGGGTTATACAGTAATCCCTTGCCATATCACGGTTCACCTATCGCAGTTCACCTATCACAGTTTATTATTTAAGCTTATGTCGATTCCTCTATGGTGTTGTTTTGCATTTATAACAAAATAAATATAAGCAAATTATAAAAATAAGAAAAAAATATACAGTACAGTACTGTTTCTACTTCATGAATTTTCACCTATCGTGGGGGGGGGGGGGAACGTAACACTCGTGATAGTCGAGGGATTGCTGTACAATGAACAGAAAATTCACACAGGTGAAAATTAAAAATTCAAGTGTAAAAGTGAAGTTCGACACAGGTAATGACATTACCATTATAAACGAAAAAGTGTGGAAACAAGTCAATAAACCAAAATTAATTAAATCTAAAAAGGTAGCACATGGTGTTACAAAAAAAAAGATTATATTTTATCGGTGAATGCATATGTAACGTAACATTTTGAGGTCAAATGAAAAAAACTAAGATATATGTATTAAAACATTCACTTAATTTATTTGGCTCAGAGTGGAGAGAACTATTCAATTTGTGTATATTGTGTATATGCCCATAACTGTTCTGTGTTGAAATGTAGTTGGGTCAGTCAAAGGTTCAAATGAGGCTAAAAGAACTGAGACAAAAAATTTTTTTAATTATTTCCAGATGTTTTTTTTTTTGGAAGAACTGGGTTACTGTACAAAAAGAAAAGCAAGGTGCAACACCAGTCTTTAGGCCCAAACGGAATGTGCCGTTTATGGCAATAGACCAGGTTAACAAAGAACTGGAAAGACTGGAAGGTCTTGGTATAAATGAAAAATTGCCCACGATAAAAAGTAAACAATGTTCAAAAGTAGATGTTCCATGGTTGAGACTACACATTGATGTAGCAGGTCCTTGAAATGGTTCTTACTACTTAGTGGTAGTTGATAGTTCTTCAAAATGACCTGAAATTGTTAAGCATAAAAAACCAACCTCCTCAACTGTGACAAATTTTTTGCACAAATTGTTTGCAAGATTTGGCATCCCAGATGCAATAGTGTCTGACAACGGAACGCAATTTGTGTCTCGTGAATTTTTTTAATTTTGTGAAATGTTTGCGGTAGAACATAACTACAGCACCATACCATCCCAGATCTAAAGGACAGGCAGAACACATTGTTAATACCTTCAAAGGAGCTTTAAGAAAAGCAGATAAGGAAAGCACAATTTTTAAGAAATCCAAATATACAGCACCAGCAGAGCTGATGTTTGCAAGGAAAGTAAAGTCACAATTGCAGCGTGGAAGGTGTTTATAAGCCATTTAAAAACACACGAAAAACCATTAGATTCAC
This sequence comes from Octopus bimaculoides, assembly GCF_001194135.2. NCBI lineage: Eukaryota > Metazoa > Mollusca > Cephalopoda > Octopoda > Octopodidae > Octopus > Octopus bimaculoides. The sequence goes on from NC_068990.1 coordinate 55,950, forward strand.
TTCAACATTTAAATTTAATTTGTCAAAATATTTTCGTCACTTTGAAACTGCGATCTGTTCACTGACAAAATTCCATGCACCTTCCACACTGCAATTGTTTTTGTTTCAGCACATGATCTTAGATCAAGTCACTTGCTATACAAGTACATCTCCGTAATAAAGTAAAGTCAGTTTTTGATAAATTGCTAGCTGGCAAGAAAAGAAAAAGTACCAGGGAAGACATAGCAAAACTTTTTTAAGTTGGTGATAAAGTGTATTTGAGGACATACAAAAATGGAAAGCAGAACTGGGAAGAGGGCGAGATTACCAAATACATAGGTAAAATGATGTATAGGGTAAAAAGTAGAAAAGCTATACAAAAGAGACACAGAAACCAACTTGTGGAAAGCGAAACCAAAGAAGTTGGAGGTTGTACGATATGTTCCAAGTGCCAATGCTGCTGTAAGTGATTGAACCCAGGCATACAAATAAAAGGAAAAGAAAACATACAGAGTTCCTGAAAACAGATGCCGAGAAAAAAATATTAAATTGTTCAAAATAAAAAAAAACTCAAAAAAGAGAGGTGGGGTGAATAAAAATATTTTTGCTAAATAAAATGACACTTCCTAAGAAAAACTTAAAAGGGGAGATGTAGGGCATTAGTAATAAGGGTCCACTCTTCCCATGTGAAGAGTGGAATGAGCAGTCACTATAAGTAAGGTGACATTGGCCAGTATCGACAAACAGTGTTGATAGTCGTGTCTGTGCTGATATAGTAATTATACTGTGATACCGAGTGGACGTTATAACATTCCAACCTTTTGAGGGTAATAACACAGTATGACTGGGAGGTCATACAGTGCCAGATAGAAACACCCTACCGACGATTTCGGATTTATAACAATATCTGTCAGAGTAACAACTGTCATACAATGAAAAATACAACAGTGACAAAAGGTCGCTTTATAATAAGATGCTAATAGAAACACACACACAAACACATATTATATATATATATATATATATATATATATATATAATCATCATCATCATCGTTTAACGTCCGCTTTCCATGCTAGCATGGGTTGGACGATTTGACTGAGGACTGGTGAAACCAGAAGGCTGCATCAGGCTCCAATCTGATTTGGCAGAGTTTCTACAGGTGGATGCCCTTCCTAACGCCAACCACTCAGAGAGTGTAGTGGGTGCTTTTACGTGCCACCGGCACGAGGGCCAGTCAGGCAGTACTGGCAACGGCCACGCTCAAAATGGTGTATTTTATGTGCCACCCGCACAAGAGCCAGTCCAGGGGCACTGGCAACGATCTCACTCGAAAGTCCTTACACATGCCATGGGCACAAGTGCCAGAAAGGCGACGCTGGGCACAGGTGCCATCCCGATTATATATATATATATATAAAGAAAAAAAGTCGTCAGAGTTTTAGAAAAATATCTTTTTATTTCTTCATTATTATTAGCGCTTTCGTTCGTTTCTCAAACTTGTCGAATAAAATTTTGTGAGTGTACAAACAGCTTATTCATTTATATAAAACAGATGTTTGGTGGGGGGTTGCTTAGAAGAACATTGGAAATGTTAACAAACCAAACCTACTACAAGGAAGAACCAAGACACTCAGAAAAAACAATAATGAATAAAATCAGAAGACTAATCAATTCCAAGATTCCTTCACAGACAAGGAGAAAGATTATATATGCAACTCTGTAATCAAAGAGAGCAATTTCTACGTATTACCCAAAATTCACAAGAGCTCAGAAATACAAAATGTCATAAATAAGCAGAAGAACCAGAACGTAAAAATACTAAGGCCTGCTGACCTCAAACTAAGACCAATAGTTGCTGGACCTCAAGCACCAACACAACAACTAAGTCATTTTTTAGATATACTCCTAAAACTTTTGTGCCCTTTAATACCCATTTATGTATGACATGGCAAAGATTTCATCCAACATATCCCTCCCACTGTTGCAGCAGGTACTATATTTACAAGTTTTAATGTCACCAATCTCTATACTAATATACCTCACACTTTAGGCCTAGAAGCAATCAAACACTGGGTAGAGAAACATAGAGGACGGATAAATGAATGCTTCAAAACGGACTTCATCACCAAGGTCACACACCTAGTACTAGAAGAAAATACCTTTAGATTTGACAATAAAACATATCAACAGATAAAGGGCACAGCTATGGGTACGCGGTTTGTGCCCTCATATGCAAACTTAGTTATGGGATACTTGGAAGAAAAAATTTATGAGGAAGTAGAAAAAACTTTTGATCAGGAGAACAAGAAATATATTAAAAAGTGGAAAAGTTTCTTTGCTGATTGCTTCATCTTCTGGGGCAGATCAAATGAAGATCTAAGTATATTTAACAATATACTGAACACACTTCACCCATCCATCAAATTCACGACAGAATCCAGTTGCAATGAACTTCCATTCCTGGATATCCACATAAAAATACAGAACTCCACAGTTACAACAGACATATCTTACAAAAATCTGACACACACCAATATTTGAATTTCTACTCTTGCCACCAATCACACATCAAAAGAAACATCCCATACAGCATGGCAAGACGCAGCTGTGCTGTAGTGACTGACCCCAAAATATGTGAAATCCGACTCAATGAACTCAAAGGCTTCCTCACAATGCAGAAATAACCCTTAGGATTAATTAATGAGGGAATTAAAAAAGCGATGAAACTGAACATCACCCAACTACGGACACCTAAGGAAAAAGTTAATGAAAACATGATTCCATTTGTTAATACACACAGTCATGGAATAACCAACATCTTTCACGCCATAAAATCAAACTTGCCTATACTCCTACAAAGCCCCAAAATGCAAAATCTGATTGAGAAAAACACCTTACGGAATAGCAGATGCCAACCAAAAGATCTTAAAAACCACCTCACGAGGGCAGAATTCAAATCAGAGAATGAAACAGAATTCTTAGTAAAAGAATGTAGAGATAGGAGATGTGGAACAGGCAGCAACATTAACAACTCCAAATACTTGGAAAGTGGTTCCCAAGTAGATCCCTTTTCAAAATAAATGCAAATATGAACTGCAAAATGCAAAACCTCATATACTGCATCACCTGCACAAACTGCAAAGAAAATTACATTGGCGAAATTACATTGCAAGAATCCACAGGCAACTTATCCAACAAGAAGAATTACACAAGATTCCATTAAGTAAGCATCTGGAAATATGCAGCGTTGGAAAATTCAAAATTTTTTCCTTTTATAAATGTGCATGGGATGATCCACAATACTGAAAAGCAATGGGACTACATTTCATCAAAAAATTCTCTCCAAAATTGAATGTTTGAAAGAAAAGCGGAGGCAGTACATTTTGTATTCTAAATATAACTCAAATATCGGAAACATAATGCTCATCTCTGTAAATATTCAGGTGTATATGTGTGGCATTGAGAACTTTGCATGTTTTTCTAGTTTGTAAGTGTTATATTAATGTTCTCTAATGCAAAAACATGAAATTGAAGGTGTGATCAAAGTTACACAGTATAAACATGGACATGTTCCCAACACACACACACACACACATAGGCACACCCGCACAAACACACACACACACACACACACACACACACACATTACGCTTCATCAAGGGATTTGCTCCAAAATTGAATGTTTTCGGTAAAGCAGAGAATTTGCATTTTTTATTCCAAATGTGGCTCATCTCTACAAATGTTCAGGTATATATGTGTAGCATTGGGATGTTCTAGCTTTACGTATATAGATATATATTCTATTTTATTTATTTATTTATTTTTAAAATTTTTAATTTGCAAATATCATACTAATGTTTTTTCATGCAGAACTACATTTCATCAAAAATTTCTCTCCAAAATTGAATGTTTGAAAGAAAAGAGGAGATAGTACATTTTGTATTGTAAATATAACTCAAAGAGGAGAAAAAGAAAGAAAGGAAAAAAAAGGAAAGAGGAAGCAAAAAGACTTTCAGTGATGACCACACCACACCTGTTTTTTTTTTTTTTTGAAGAGGTCACCATCCTTAAACCCATTCCAATACAAAGCTAAATGACTAAATGAATATAAATGAAAAGTAAATAGAAAGGGGGATCCCCCTTCTCTACCTATCTATCTATCTGTTTGACTATATCTCTATCACTCTATCTATCTATCCATCTCCATTGTCAATGATATCTCCATTCATTTAAGCAATGTGCGATGAAATCCAAGAAGCTTTAAATGCTAACAATTCCAAACTTTTTTACTCTCTCTTAAATAAAGTTTATGGACCAGCTTCATCAACAGTTGCACCACTTCAGAGCAAGGATGGCACAGAATTATTACCAAATCCTAAAGATATTGTTGGGAGATGGAAAGAGCATTTTGATGAGTTGTTCAATAGATCTACTGAAGTTGACCTCTCTTATCCTGATAATATACCTGAGAGACCAACAAAACGTCTTTTAGCAGAGGTTCCAAACCTGGCTGAAATAAAATCAGCAGTCAGGAAATTGAGCAATGGAAAGGCCCTTGGTATGGATGAATTAGGTGCAGAGAGATATAAATATGGTGGTGATCATCTCTGTATAATGTTGACAGATGTGATTCAGAAAGTTTAGCATAGTGAAGAGGTTCCTCCGCATTGGCAAGAAGCAACTATTCTTTCATTTTATTTGTTTCAGTCATGTGACTCCAGCCATGCTGGAGCACTGCCTTTAGTCAAACAAATTGACCCCAGGACTTATTCTTTGTAAACCTAGTACTTATTCTATCAGTCTCTTTTGCTGAACCACTAAGTTATGGGGATGTAAACACACCAACATCGGTTGTCAAGTGATGGGAAGGGACAAACACAGACACACAAACACACACACACACACACATGTATTCACGACGGGCTTCTTTCAGTTTCTGTCTATTAAATCCATTCACAAGGCTTTGGTTTGCCTGAGGCTATATTAGAAGACACTTGCCCAAGGTACCACACAGTGGAACTGAACCTGGAACCATGTGGTTGGTAAGCAAGCTACTTACCACACAGCCACTCCTGTGCCTATGGAGATACTATATAAATCGAAAGGTGGAAAGGATGTCTGTGATAATTATCATGGCATCTGTCTGTTAGTTGTTGCTGGAAAGGTCCTTTATAGGGTAATGCTGGACAGATTGCTGATGAGATTCTACCAGAATCACAATGTGGGTTTAGGGATAGTAGAAGTACTATGGATATGATATTTTCAGCTAGTCAGTTGCACGAGAAGTGCATCGAACAGGATGTGGACTTATGTCAGGTTTTCATTGATCTAATGAAAGCGTTTGATTCTGTCAATAGAATTGCACTTTAGAAGATCCTGAAAAAGTTAGTATGTCCTGAAAAGTTTGTGAGAATGCTTAGACAGATGGAGGTGAGAGTTAATGTTGGAGGTACCTTATCAGATCCAATTTCTGTAGAAAATGGTGTAAAACAAGGTGATATTCTTGCTCCAATATTGTTTGCTATGTCTTTCAAATAGCTTTTGAAGATTGCATTGAAGGGGTCTATATAAGATACAGGACAGCGGGAAAACTGTTCAATCTCAAAAGACTCTATGCCAAAACAAAAGTTCTGCATTCTCACCTCATTGAGTTCCTGTATGCATATGATTGTGACTTGTTGGCACATTCCGAGAAAGATGTGCAGCACTTGTTGAATGTAATTTCTGAAGCATGTGCAGCATTGGGTCTAACGATCACTCTGAAAAAAACTGCTCTTCACAAGATGTGGAACTTTTTATAACTATGAATGGTCAAAGGTTGGAGACTGTGTCAAGATTTATTTATTTAGGAAGTACCTTGAGCACAGCTGGTCTTGATGATGAAATTTCATATAGAATCAGCAGGGCGAGTAGTGCTTTTGGTAGGCTTGATAGGACACAACAATATATCTCATAAATTAAAGTTAAGATATATAACATGTGCATCCTACCATTTTTGTTATATGGAAGTGAGGCATGGGTTATTTATCACAGGCATGTAAAGCAACTGGAATGATACCATCAATGCTGTCTGAGAAAAATCTGGTGGATAAACTGGAAAATGGCCATTAGTAATGTGAAGGTGTTTGAGAGGAGTTGCAGTAGAAGTATAGAGTCAATGATTCTACAAAGACGTCTGAGGCAGGGTGGGGTGAGCATCTGATAAGGTTGGGTGATGAGAGACTGCCCAAGCAGCTATTGTATGATGAGCTGGAAGACGGCAGGAGACCACTGCATAAGCCTAAACTAATGTTTAAGGATTGCCTTAAAAATGCTCTAATACAGACAGGAATTGCAGTTCGTGATTGGGAGAGGGAGGTACAAGACCGGAATGGGTGGAGAAAGACAGTGCATAGTGGTTGTTAGGGGTCTGAGAGGGAGAGAGTGAAGTATGGGAAAATTAAGAGGGGGCTTAGAGGGAGGGAATCTGTGAAGAGTGAGGGAGTGTTGCTTTTTGTGTGTGGTTTGTGGGAAGAGGTATTTGAGCTGTGCAAGCATCGAAAATCTAACAGGAATCAACCCATAATAAACAGTGATGTAGCTATTACAATTCACAACAGAACATGTGGAAAATGTGGAAGAGGGCGCCTCTCAGTTGGAGGTCTGAAACACATGTTAAGAGAGTGCATGCGGTGGCACCTATTTCTCCTGCCAGCCAGCATAGCTGTGCATCTATACTATAAAAGGCAGATTTTCTCTGTGTGTGTATGTTTAAAATTCATACATTTACACAATTCCAAATTTCTTGGATTAAACAATTGCAATTAATATTCTAAATACAATCTGTTAGGTCACTGCGTCATTTTTTCACTCCAAAAAATTCCTAATAACGAATATAATCCATAAAACTACACGAGTAAACATTTTCTCCCTAATAAAATCTAATTTCCTCTTTCTACTACAAATCCTTTCAACTCCTACTTTCTCTTATGAACCTTTACGAACAATCCAACAACAGATACAAAAAGAAAGGAAGGAGAAACACTGACAGTAAAAGAAAACTATTT
>NC_068990.1:63457-63859 GCF_001194135.2 Octopus bimaculoides
GTGTGTGTGTTGCCCATATATATATACACTTAAGACTTAGTTGTGGGTTGGGACTTTCATCGGCAAAGGTCATTATTATTACGACCATATATATATACACACAGAATGCACATTAATACACACATACATACAAATACCTATCATTCTTTTTTTATTTAGTGTGTGTGTGTGTTGCCCATCTTGATATATAATGCTGAAGTTCTGTATCTGTATGAAGCCTTTTTCAAAGTTTATAGAAATCCACATTTTCCACTTTTTCGTCCTAACCCTAACACTGTAGGGAAAATCGTGCTGGTGTTAATCTGAAAATTTAACAATCTTTTTTGAAACACTTTTACTTACTAACATTTTTTTATTTAGTGTGTGTGTGTTGCCCATATATATACATACACTTAAGACTTA
>NC_068990.1:63869-64469 GCF_001194135.2 Octopus bimaculoides
AACATTTTTTTATTTAGTGTGTGTGTGTTGCCCATATATATACATACACTTAAGACTTAGTTGTGGGTTGGGAGTTTGATCGGCAGACGTCATTATTATTATTATTATTTTAATTTTTTCCCACAAGGGCGGCTTCGGGAAGGTGGTGAATAGTCGATTATATCGACCCCTATGTCCAGGGTTACAGTTTTTGGGTCAGGGTTTTAGGGTTACGGTTTTTGGGTCAGGGTTTTAGGGTTACGGTTAGGGTTAGGATGAGGGTTAGTGTTATGGTTACGGTTTTAGGGTCAGGGTTAGGGTTTAAGGATTACAGTTACATAATCGTGCGGGTGTTAATCTGAAAAATTACTGAAATGTGAAAACTACCGACCCTGCCAACTGTTATAACTTTTGTTGTTCTCTTTAATATGTACATAGATTATGCCTCCAAACAAGACAACTTGCTGGGAAAAGAAAGCAACCGGTTTAAAAAGACAGCAACAGACTGCATCAATTCAACACATTCCAGAAGCTACTTTGAACATAATGCAAAATGGTGCATCAACATCTACTGCCCAATCTGATACAATTCTGGCAGAACTGTGTAGCAACAGATCACCA
>NC_068990.1:64898-72482 GCF_001194135.2 Octopus bimaculoides
ATATATATATATATATATATATATATATATATATATATATATATGTATGTATGTATTCTTTTACTTGTTTCAGTCATTTGACTGCAGCCATGCTGGAGCACCATGTATACACATACATGTATATACATACAATGGGCTTTCTATCAACCAAATCCACTCACAAGGCTTTGGTCAGCCTAGGGTTATAGTAGAATACATTTGCCCAAGGCACCACACAGTGGGACTGAACCTGAAACTATGAGGTTGGGAAGCAAACTTCTTAACTACACAGCCACAACTGTGCCTGTATAATGGTTTCAGATTTTTACACAAAGCCAACAATTTTAAAAGAAGGAGTAAGTAAACTACATCAACCCCCAGCATTCGACTGGTACTTATTTTATCAATCCCAAAAGGATGAAAGGCAACAATGAACTCGGCAGAATTTGAACACAGGCATAAAGCCAGAAGAAATGCTGTAACAATTCTAACAGTTTATTGCCTTACCTGAATCTATATTAAAATTATATCTCATTCATGTTAAAATAGAAAGAAAAAAAAAGACACAAAACTAATAGCAAAAACAAAAAAGATAAAAGAGAAGAAAAAGAAAGGCAGGATTCTTCAGTCATAAAATTTGCTAGAAATATTACAAGAGTAAATACCTTCTAGAGTCTTTGCTTTCCGTCTTATTCTTCCACTTCGACGTACACCATCTGGACCTACAAGTATTATTAACCCAGATATGAGATAACAAACACAGAAAAGCAACAGCAGCTACAACAAATCATGTACAACTACAGCAGCCATTACAACAACTATTATGACACTATTAAGCATGATTGCTATTTCTTCCACAGAAGTGTAACTGGCACTCCATCGCTTACGACGTTGAGGGTTCCAGTTGATCTGATCAACAGAACAGCCTGCTCTTTGAAATTAACATGCAAGTGGCTGAACACTCCACAAACATGTACCTTTAATGTAGTTTTCAGAGAGATTCAGCATGATGCAGAATGTGACAAGGTTGGCCCTTTGAAATACAGATACATCTCATTTTTGTCAGATGAGTGGACTGGAGCAACGTGAAATAAAGTGTCTTGATGGGAATTGAACTCATGACCTTACAATCATGAGCCGGATACTCTGACCACTAAGCTATGTGCCTTCATCCACAGAAGTGTGCTCAAGAGTAAAGCACAGAATAACTATGTCAGAGTCTAAATATCCCGGATGGCCAATTTCTGTGCGTGCATGTGTGCGTGCATGTGCCAATATGTATGTCTGTGTATGTGAATGTATTCGCTCGGATGGAGTGTGTGGATGAGATTGGTGTGTGTGTGTGCGTGTGCGCACATGAATGCATGCGTGTAAATATGAATATGTGTGCATGTTTCCATGTGTCTGTGTGTGTGTGTATGAATGTATGCATGGGTGAATGTGAATGTGTGATTGAATGTATATCTGACATGCAAGTATGTGTGAATACATAAGCATGACAGTGATATGTTTGAACACACTCATTAAAATGTGTGTGTGTGTGTGTGTGTGTGTGTGTGTGAGAGAGAGAATGTGAACATACATGCATGTAAATGTATATGCATGTGTATGTATGAAAATGTATGTTTCAGTATGCATAAATATATGTTGAATGTGAAGTGCATGTAGGTGTTTATGTGTTCATACAAGTGTATGTGCATATGAGTGTGTACACACACACATGTGCATCCATGTTTGCACAGCTGAAGCAAAACAACTAACATAAGAACTAACCTGTAGCAGACAATTCCAGGAGGCCCTCCGCAGCATTGGTCTGCTCTGTTTGGTCTGCCAACATCTCCTGGCTCATCAGTGGAATTTCTTTGATATCATCAACAGCTACTGACTGGTTTTGTTGTGAAGCTGTCCACTCTTGGCTGCCATTCAGGGATATCTTTGGCAGCAAAGTGTTTTCCGTTGTGCTGTCTGACATTAACAGGGGTAGTTCAGGAGACTCAGTAGCCTCAGCAGCAGCTGGTTCTTCAACACGAGGCTGTTTTCGAGGTCGGCCACGTTTTCTTCGGCCTGAAAGTGGAAGAAGTATCCAAGATAAGCTCAGTAAGGCAGCTGTCCACTTATCTCCGGTCAATAATAAGCCTGTCCTTTTCTTTAATGGCAAAACAACTTAGGAGAATTCTTGATTCTTGAGATTATCTCTCCTTCCCACATGGGGCTGGTCTTAACTGCCATTTGCTAATAATGATACAACTACAAGTAAAGACAATTTCAATAAATCAGAAATTTATGTTCTATGGCATTTGATAAACCTGCATTTGCAATATATTTAGCCAAGTTGGGAGACTGAGAAGAGAGCCTAATTTTGAGTATTTTTAATGTATAGTAAATGTGTCTTGAAGCTGGGGGATGAAACTAGGTTGACATAGCAACACTGGAAGGTTGTGTTAAGAACCCTATTTATAGAGATAGTGCTAGTCTAGAGGAGTTAGTGGGCGCCTATGTTGTGTAAGGATAAGATTCTTGCTAGAACTTACCTTCTGGTGGCAGCAAGGGATAAGCACACATCTGGCCTGTCTCAGAGTTTAACATCATCACACATTTTTTACCATTAATCACCACCTCTGTCCTGTCTGTAACAGCAATAGGACATGTGAGATCAGGTTTGCGACTCTGGGCTCCAGTAGTTGTAGTATCATCAGCAACATTATCAGCTGAAGGATAGGCTTCAGCCATCTGATTGCTTTGATCTTCAGAGAGATCTTGCTTGGTGGAACTAGCTGTACTGATAATATTTGTCAACCCCATTGGATTAAGAGTGACACCTGCATCTTCTGCTTTCACATCTCTGGAACCCACATTGCTGACGCCAACACCCGCAACTTCTGCACTCTCAGCTTCTTCACTAACAGGTTCTGCTGCCGCAACCAGAGTAGTCTGCTGCGGCAGCTGAAGGTCTTCATTCGACTCGGCCACCTGGAGTATATCCATGGACGTGCTGTCTGACACAACAGTATTGACCACTTCTGAAATATTGGCTTCCCCATCCTCAGTTTGGACAGTGTAGTTCTGAAGGCTGTTACTGGCTGACTGCATAATGACCGGCATACCATCGGAGCCGGCCACAATCAGTCGGTTATCGTCCACTTGAAGTGTGTCTTGCGTAAGAATATGATAGGTGCCAGGAGGTATTTGAAGAGTTCCATCCATGACTTGTTCTTGGAGAATAATCTGTGCAGCATCCTCAAGACTTATTGTCACAGTTTCTGCTGATCCCATTTCCTGACTCATAGAGCCATCAACACGGATGATACGGTTGACTTGCTGACAATCCATTTCAACTGCAGCAAATCTGAAAGGATACAAATGACAAATGTATTGTATGTGTGTGTGTATGGGAGAGAGAGAGAGAGAGAGAGAGAGAGAGAGAGAGAGAGAGAGAGAGAGGAGGCAGGCAGGCAGAGACATAACTGTGTGGTTTAGAATTTCACTTTACAACCACATGGTTTCAGTTGAAGACCCTCTGTAGTACCATGGGTAAGGGTCTTCAACTATAGCCCCAGGCTGACCAGTTCTATATGAAAGAATTTGCTAGGAAGAAACTGTAGGAAGACCATTGTGTGTGTGTGTGTGTGTGTGTGTGTGTGTGTGCTGGAGGATCCCTAGAGGTAGTAAATAGCTTCTATTACCTAGGTGACTAAATTAATAGTAAAGGAAGATGTTCTGGAAGTTTTCTTTCTAAGAATGAAAGGCAAGATTGTTTGAAACATGGGTCCTAAAGGCAGAGGACTTATAAAGAAATTTGATATGTGCCATTTATGCATATAGATGGCCCATATCAAATTTATACGCATAAATAGCCCATATCAAATTTCAACACAACATTTGGAGAATATTTAGCCTAAAAACAATGCTATGTTCCTGTGTATTGACATCACTACAAACCCTAATGTTTTATGACTGTCCTTTTTCCAAATTTAGGCCATCCCATACTCCTACTTCTCTTCACCCCTTTGTAACCTGTCTTCCTCCTTTTCTCTATTCTACTTGCATCTTTCCATCTTTTCCTGCCTACCCCATGCACTCACCATTCCTTCAGTGTTCTGCTTTGTCATAGCCAGAAATGGTTCTGACAAAAGTAGCATTAATTCATTTAGGTCATTCAATTTTTCTCAGCTGATCAATAGACCAATTGAGTAAACCTATCAATAATGTACCTATAATGACTACTGGAAACAGCTGTAAGTCAAATTTGCTCTAATAAAGGAAGAATATGTAATGACTATTATTTATAACTTACCTTAATATACATACATATATATATATATACACACACACACACACACACATACACATATATATATATACACAACACATATATACATACACAAACACACACACACATATACTTTATTCATGGGGTAACCAGATTACCGTTGGTTTCATGTTGGGAGAAATATCTTTCAACGATTGGGACGTTGGTGTTTGTCTCTATCTTGGATAAAAACACAAAACAGTAGAATCGTGTGAGATCTCATGTGACTAAAGCTCGTGAGCTTATCATTATCATTTAATTGATGCCTCTTGTGCTTAAGTGTCTGTTGAGACCATGCAATGGAGGCTTGTGTTTGCATATTATCATCTCTATTCCTTTCCTATTCAATTATATCTTGAGCTTGTTGCTGATGCTTTGTGAGAGTCTTCTGACTCTGCTGCCCTACTGAAATTCCTTACACGCATGCATACACACATTCACAACTACACATACACACACTCAGTATGAGCAATAGACATATGCAAAGAAAGGGAGAGAGTGTGGTAGGTATATATAGAAAGGGAGAACGTTTACAATAAGAAAAGCATGAAAGACAAAGAAAGACAGAAAGAAGGTATCTTTTCTGCTGCTGTCACAGATTTTGTCAACTATGAGTCCACAACATTTTATAATGGAAATAGTTATAAGCTAATAAAGTTCACAAAATAATTGTTTATTCATTTGTTATCTCATTTTCCTTATATGTGCATACACACAAACACACACACATAAGCACATCTATTATGAGCAGAAAACATGAAGTATGAAGTTGATATTCCTTTCTTTCATCTGTTACATATGTTTCAGGGTTTGGTAACTGATGATATCATATGTTATTTATAAATGCAATTTGCAAAGAACACTTCCCCATACCAAACACACCCTCAGACAATGCTGAAACTTATCTGAACACAGGTTCAGTATGATAAAATGCCCTTTGTAAGTTGCATTTATAAATCACTTAATAATCATCAATTATCAAACACAGAAACATTATGTAACAGAGGAAATATAAGAATACCAAATTCATGCTTCATGTTTTATCTTTTAGCTTTTTCTTGTTTCAGCCATTAAACTTTGGCCATGCTAGGATACCTTGAAGAATGTTTAGTTAGATGAATTGACCCCAGCAGTTTTTCTTTTCAGCTTTGTATTTATTCTATCAGTTTGTTTTACTGAACTAAGTTATGGGGATGTAAGCACACCAACACCAGTGGTCAGGTGGTGGTGAAGGACAAAAACACAGACAAGACACACACATAAATAAATAGACAGATAGATAGACAGATAGATAGATAGATAGATAGATAGATAGATAGATAGATAGATAGATAGATAGATAGATAGATAGATAGATAGATATGCATTCTTTCCATTTCCATCTACCAAATCCATTCACAAGGCTTTGGTCAGCCCAAGACTATAATAGAAGACATTTTCCCAAAGTGCCATGCATTTGGACTGAACCCAGAACCATGTGATTGGGAAGCAAACTTCTCACCACACAACCACACCATGTTTTCCTCTCATTATAGATGCAATCTTTGTATCACATTACAGCACTATACATGACACACAACTCTATTGGATCATGCAGCAGAGGGAGTTTGATACGAATACTATTAGGAGGTGCAACCAAAACAGTAATTTTATCATGCACCTAATTTATCTGTTTCCACTCATATATATACATACATACATATACACACACACACATATAAGTCGCACTCATGCCAGCATGGAAAGCAGATGGTAAATGATGATATATATATATATATATATATCAATTCTGGAACATCATTGTCACCACATAAACCTGATGATTGCATAATGTATGAAAGTACTAATTTATTTCAATATTGTAAGATTGTAAAAATTGTAAATAATAAAATGTGAAAATCAGACTAGGATGGATATATCCTTCTCTACACAATCATACAAATTATATATGTGTGTGTGTGTGTGTGTGTGTGTTTTCATTCATATGCATTAACTTCAGCATTAGAGTAGTTTAGCTCTTATTTCTAGCAAGTTTGGTGTTTTTAACACCCTAGTCACATTTAGTGATATTTGTAATTCTCCTTTTTGGTGAAACATTGCAAACTGCTGTTTACATTAACTTTATGTATACACATTAGCAAATCACTGAACCATCCAATAATTTGGATGATGAAAACACGAATACTAATGGTGAAGTGAGTCCAGAAAGAGCCAAACAATCGAGTGGTCTTAACTGATGAAGCAACAGAATCTTTTCTGCTTGGCTGCCACTTTTTAATTTCTTCAATTTTTGTTCCAACTGATTTCATATTTGGTGCAATGATGTAGTTTTGTATGGTAATCATTAACATGAAATTCATTTCCACCATAAATCAATAAATTAAGAGTTAATAGCTTTAAAAGTTTGTAAATTCTGAGTAATTTTAGTCAATCAAAAGCCACAGACATATAGGTACCTATTCCATAGTAACAAGCCAAGTTACCAAGCCACTTACCCACATGGTCATTTTTTCATTTACTAAATGCTGAAAATACATGAGGTATGAGGTGTGCTAAAAGTAATAGCTAAATAGGCCTTAAATCATGCACCAATTTTTTTTTTTTTTCTTGTTGGCTTTTGTAGAATTGTATGAATTCTTGTGTGTAGAATATAAATTGACAAAATTTTCTGAAAATTCCAAAAACTTTAAAAAGTTATGAGGAGTTATATGGCATGCATAAAGCAGAATTCCAACAATATTTCATTTGTTAACAGTTAACAACACATGCTGTCATGTACTAAATAGCAGTTTCCAAGTCCTGTTTTCTGACTGGGTACAAATTATCAAACTTTAAACCTCTAACTTTTTTTTTTAATTTTCTGGAAAAAGTGAATTAGCCCAAGATTCAGCATGGAAAATTAGATCAATACATCAAATTTTGAAATCTCTACAGGTGCAGCCAAACAGAAAAGATCTGTTAACTGTATTTCATTTAATTATTTAAATAAGTGTAATATTTGTTCAATTTGTAATATGACCACCCTTGGATCAGGAAAGTCAGTAATACGAATGGTTTTGGAACCAAAGGTTTCAGAAAACCAATGTTGTACCTGCATCATCATCATCATCATCGTTTAACGTCCGCTTTCCATGCTAGCATGGGTTGGACGATTTGACTGAGGACTGGTGAAACCGGATGGCAACACCAGGCTCCAATCTAATTTGGCAGAGTTTCTACAGCTGGATGCCCTTCCTAACGCCAACCACTCAGAGAGTGTAGTGGGTGCTTTTACGTGTCACCCGCACGAAAACGGC